>NC_138026.1:123533113-123660613 GCF_964106645.2 Podarcis pityusensis
CTCACAAATCAATTGTTCTTTACCTGTTCTAGGACCCTTCCTGGTATCAAGCTGACTGGTCGGTAGTTGCCTGGATCTTCTCCCCCTTTTTGAAGACGGGGAGAACATTTGCCCACCTCCAGGGACCTCACCTGTTCTCCAAGGTTCTAAGGCAGATGCTCTGAGATTACACCTGCAAGTTTCTTCAGCACCCTTGGATGCTGCTCACCAGGCCCTGGAGGTTGGAATTCATTTGAAGTCTCCAGGTGTTCCCTTTCCCCCTCTTTTCCTATCTTGCGCTGCAGCTCCCTCTTTGCATCGTTTACAGTGGTACCTCAGGTTACAGACGCTTCAGGTTACAGACTCCGCTAACCTGGAAATACCACTTCGGTTTAAGAACTTGGCTTCAGGATGAGAACAGAAATCGCGCGGCGGCAGTGGGAGGCCCCATTAGCTAAAGTGGTACCTCAGGTTAAGAACAGTTTCAGGTTGAGAACGGACCTCCAGAACGAATTAAATTATTAACCCGAGGTACCACTGTATTCTGGGACGCAGGTGGCGCTGTGGGTAAAACCTCAGCGCCTAGGACTTGCCGATCGTCAGGTCGGCAGTTCGAATCCCTGCGGTGGGGTGCGCTCCCGTTGCTTGGTCCCAGCACCTGCCAACCTAGCAGTTCGAAAGCGCCTCCGGGTGCAAGTAGATAAATAGGGACCGCTTACTAGCGGGAAGGTAAACGGCGTTTCCGTGTGCTGCGCTGGCTCGCCAGATGCAGCTTGTCACGCTGGCCACGTGACCCGGAAGTGTCTCCGGACAGCGCTGGCCCCCGGCCTCTTAAGTGAGATGGGCGCACAACCCTAGAGCTGGACACGACTGGCCCGTACGGGCAGGGGTACCTTTACCTTTACCTTTTTACCACTGTATTATGTTATCACCAGGTTGGGCATCAGTTTTCTTTTGGGTGAAGACAGAGGTGCTGAGCAGTTCCGCCTTCCCTTGATCACCCAAAAACCTTTATCCTCTTTTAATAAAAAGGTGGACACTGGGTGATAGAAGCTAGCTGGCCCCTGTCATCCTGGGCAGAACTGTTGGTGCTGTGCATTTCTTCCTTAAATCAGGTAGAAGGGAAGGAAATTCAGTGGTTATTTAATTTAAGTTACTAAGTAGTAGACCTTATGCAAATCCAGAGTGGAGTCGCTAAGACGGTTGAATAGCATCTTGTATGCCTCTTTCCTGCAACTCCTGCAGCCAAGCTGGTGTCAGACAAATGCAGGAGAGAACCTGTTTCAGACCAGAAACTGCATTCTGTCATTGACAGCCGGGGGGGGGGGGCACATGCCTGCCTGGGTGGGGCTAAAGGCCAAGGTGGGGAGGGCAATGGATGTGGCTTTTGTACACCTGGATGCCTTTCAGCCTTTCAAGTCAGAGGATTCTGCAGACATCCTTCTCTAGCCAGCAAGCAAGAGACATTATTCAAGGGTGATGTTGGTTCTCTCACTGGTCCCTGCAATGTCCCAGAGGCCCCACTGGCCTCTGCTGGAAGTTAGGCATTTGGGGTCCTCCCTCCCTGCAATGCAAAGGAATCCTCCCTCTTTTTTATATAGACAGTCTTAGCCAATCATACAATTATCTGCATTACAAAAGGCTAAATTAATTGTAAATAATGTGGTGACGGAAGAATTTAAGATAGAAAAAGGAACACGACAGGGGTGCCCAATCTCCCCACTGCTTTTTATATTGGTCCTGGAGGTTCTGCTGAATATGATTAGAAGGGACCGGTTGGTTAAAGGCATACAGGTCGGAGCCAAACAGTACAAACTGAGAGCATTTGCAAATGACTTAGTATTGACGTTACAGGAGCCAGAATCTAGTACTAAAAGGGTTTTAGAACTAATTCAAGAATTTGGTCAAGTGGCAGGATTTAAACTGAACAAGTTAAAAACTAAGGTTTTAGAGAAAAATTTAACACCGATTGAAAGAGAGAGGTTTCAGAATGAGACAGGTTTGACTGTGGTTAAGAAAGTGAAATACCTGGGGATTAATATGACAGCCAAAAATGGGAACTTATTTAAAGATAATTATGAAAAATGTTGGACGGAAGTGAAAAAAAGATTTAGAAACTTGGTCAAATTTGAAGCTTTCACTGTTGGGTCGTATTGCTGTGATAAAAATGAATGTATTGCCTAGAATGCTGTTTTTGTTTCAAACATTGCAAATTGTGGACAAGATGGATTGTTTCAAGAAGTGGCAGAGAGATATTTCTAGATTTGTCTGGCAGGGCAAGAAGCCCAGAATAAAATTTAAGATATTAACTGATGCAAAGGAAAGGGGTGGATTTGCCCTGCCAGACTTTAAACTTTACTATGAATCAGCAGCTTTTTGCTGGTTGAAAGAATGGCTACTTCTTGAAAACACAGACATTTTGGACCTAGAAGGTTTTAACAATGTATTTGGATGGCATGCATATCTGTGGTATGACAAGGTCAAAGCGCATAAAGCATTTAAAAACCATATTGTCAGGAAAGCATTGTTTAATGTTTGGATAAGATACAAGGATTTATTGGAAAACAAAACCCCAAGGTGGCTGTCACCGATGGAAGCGAAAGCTCTGAAAAGGCTCAATATGGAGGCCAATTGGCCGAAATATTGGGAAATTTTGGAACAAGATGGAGATAGATTGAAACTGCAGAGTTTTGAGAAACTAAAAAATAAAGTGCGAGACTGGCTTCATTATTATCAGATAATGGAGGCATATAATTTGGACAAGAAAATTGGCTTCCAGGTGGAAAAATCAAAATTAGAAACAGAACTGTTAGAACCCAAAACTAAGATTTTGTCAAAGATGTATAACTTGCTGTTGAAATGGAATACTCAGGATGAAACGGTGAAATCTGTTATGATTAAATGGGCACAAGATTTTGGACATAACATTATGTTTGCTGACTGGGAACAGTTGTGGACCACAGGTATGAAGTTTACAGCATGTAATGCTTTAAGAGAGAATATTATGAAAATGATATACAGGTGGTACATGACCCCAGTCAAGCTTGCAAAAATTTATCACTTGCCCGATAACAAATGTTGGAAATGTAAAGAAACTGAAGGTACATTCTTTCACCTTTGGTGGACGTGCCCAAGGATTAAGGCTTTCTGGGAAATGATATATAATGAACTGAAAAAGGTATTTAAATATACCTTCTTGAAGAAACCAGAGGCCTTTCTCCTGGGCATAGTCGGCCAATTGGTGCCAAAGAAGGATAGAACCTTTTTTATGTATGCCACAACAGCAGCAAGAATACTCATTGCAAAGTATTGGAAGACACAAGATCTACCCACTCTGGAAGAATGGCAGATGAAGCTGATGGACTATATGGAACTGGCAGAAATGACTGGCAGAATCCAAGATCAGGGAAAAGAGTCGGTGGAAGAAGAGTGGAAGAAATTCAAAGATTATCTACAGAAATACTGTAAAATTAATGAATGTTAGAATGATGTTGGATAGAAATTAAGTGGTTTCCAGCTGTAATGCTTTAAGGGAATATGAAAAAAGGGTTATAAATAGGTAAAAATCTAATGCTATTATTTTTAAGATCAAGGATTAGGATAATTAAAGAAGGTAAGGATTTGCTGAACCAACAGATTGAAGTGGAATACAAAAAAGGGAGGTATGAGGAGGTCCGGGAAACAAGCTAAAGGAAAATAAGTAATGGAAAATCTGGGTGTTTTTAACCATTTTTATTTTGTATTTTTGTTATTTTTTTTCACTTTTATTGTAATATTTTAAAAAATCTTAATAAATATCTTATTAAAAAACATACAATTATCTGCATTGTTCTTTGTATCATTTTATTTTATGTTACATGTTCTAACATCACAGTAATAATAACAGTAGTAAAGTGCCCTGATGTTTTATGATCTAGCAGTTCAGAAATACTTTTATAAATGAACAAGAATTGCAGCTCAAGGACCCATTCCAGCCAGGGGGAAGCAGGGGCGGTGGGAGCAGAGCTGGCCAGTGCGGAGAGAGGGATGAGCAGCAGCCAGTCTGGCACAGGAAGAGGCCTGGGGGCCATATTTGCTCCCCAGCCCGGCCCGAGGACACCCCCGCTCTGCTCTAAGGCACAGCAGACCCAAGAGGTCAGCAGCAGCGGCCTCTGTGGCAGAGAGTCGGCCTTTGAAGCGACGCTGGCCGCTTCCAGCCACAGCGGCTGCCTTGCAAGCAGAAGAGCAGCTGGTGGCCTCCCTCGCGATGTGCAGTGGCCGCCTCTCGGCGCCGGGGGTCGGGTCTGTTCTTGAGGAGGTCGCTGCTTCTCAGCTGCTTCCTCGTCGACCCACTTTCCCGTTCCCGCTGCAGTTGATAAAAATGTGGCCGGTGGGATGAACCAGGAAGCCAAAACACTGGGAGGAAAGGAAGGCTTTTTCTGTGCCACCTGCCGCTTCCCGGGCAGGACAGGTGTGCGGGACCCTTGGCCCTCCAGGTGTCGCTGAACCACAACTCCCATCAGGCCCAGCAAGCTGGCTCCGTGGCCGGGATGGCAGGAGCTGGAGCTGAGCCGCACCTGGCGGGCCAAAGGTCCCGCGCACCTGCGGGAGGAGCCGGAAGCGCAGCGCGGCGGGGCCAGCCGGGTCTCTCCGGGGCTGAGCGAGAAGCGGGATGGGTGAGCGCTTGGCCTGGCAGTCCCCTCTTTCCCCCACCCGCGGCCGCCCCTCTTTGCTCCCCGCCGGCAAGCAAAAGCGAATACACTCCAAGTCCCCCCCCCCCAAAAAGAGGAGTTTCAGCTCCGAGGTGGCCGCAGCATCACCCCATATCCGCCGCAGGGGCCCCTTGAGGAAGCCGTGCGCCTTTGCGCGTGGTGGCTGGGGCGCGGGGATCCCACGCAGCCCAGGGGGACTCTGATCCCGAGCTGCGCCCCCCTCCTCCTCCTCACCTCTCTTTCTACCCCCCCATCCCCTCCGCAGATGCGGGACCCCGCGCGCGGCGCCTGGTGCGCAGCGGCATCTCGCTGGTGGTGCTGGGCCACCTGAACCTGGTGCTGGGCGCCATCGTGCACGGCTCCGTCCTGCGCCACGTGGCGCGCCCCGCGCGCACCATCACCTCCGAGTACGCGGTGGCCAACGTGATCGCGGTGGTCTCGGGGCTGCTGGTGAGTGAGGGGCGGCGGGGCGGGCTGGGGCGCAGGCGAGCTCCTTTGGGGCAGGAGCAGCCGAGAGCCACCGCGCGTTCCCCGTGTCTCCCGCAGAGCATCGCCGCCGGCGTCGTGGCCATCCTGGTGTCGCGGAGCCGCTCCTCGCCTTGGCTGGTGAGTGCGCCCTGCGAGGAGGAGGAGGAGGAGAAGGGGCCAGGCGCCGCCTGGCTCCCTTCCCGGGGTGGGCGGGAGAAAGGGCGCCCTGGGCGGGGGGCCCCAGGCTGGGCTGGGGGCCCCCAGGGCTCGCTCACCCGTTGCCTCCCTCCGCCTCCCTTCTCAGCGCTGGGTGCTGCTGGCCGCGGCCCTGGTCAACGCGCTGGTGTCGGGCGCCTGCTGCGCGGGGCTGCTGCTCGCCGTCTCGCTCACCGTGGCCAACGGAGGCCGCTTCCTGCTCGCCGGCTGCAACCGCTCGGCTCTGGCGACCGACGCCCGCACCGTGAGGACCGACGAGTGTCCCTTCGACACCACCCGCATCTTTGTGAGTTACTGGTACTATCTTGGTATTTATTTGCATCCCGTAGTTTCCCCTAACAGAGATTCAAGGTGGCTTATAGCTAAAAACACCGGGGGGAGCGGTAATTAAAAAGCAATTAACAGTAATTGGCATTAATAGAATAGAGATATCAAAACTTGTAAAAAGTATTAAGAAAATTTCAGTTGTACAAAATAAAGTGAAAAAGGAGAAAAATAAAAAGTGCAAAGAAAAATATAAAAGGAATATATATGCATGTTACACTTCCATGTATTATCTATATAATGTACTGTTATTGCCCTAATACATATATGATTGTGGATAACCTGCTATATTATGTATAAATTCATTCTAAATGTCAATATCCAAAGTCTGCATCTCTCCACAATCTGTTCATCTTTTGCAAGGACTGTCATGTCTTCATTCCTTGAATTAAAGAGGACCAGATCTTTATTCTTCATGTTCATCCATACCAGTCTTTTGGTCATAGGGTTTTAATTGTTTTTTTGTCAACTTCCATACAGCAGGTATATAATGCAAAAGAATATATACTTCTGAAAATTTCATTTTTTTCCTGCACAGTCATATTGATACAGTCCAGCACTTTCTCCCAAAACTTAGGGAGTAAGAACAAATGTTTCAAAGAAGCGCTGTCTTTATACATCTTCAACAAAAAGCTGCATTAGACAGTCCTTTTGTATACAAATTGTATGGAGTTCAATATTATTTTCTGTTGTATAAGTCGTAATTCAAGATCCATCGATATCTTTGCTACAGAAACTGAAACACTTTCCCACTATCAAAAAGTATAGGAGCATCCAATTCTTTCTTCCAATCGTTTCTTAAAGTCTGCATCTCGAACTAGTAAATAACAAATATCTATAGAAAGTAATTGTGTTTTCAGTTTCAAAAGCTTTGACCAGTTCTTCTGAGGAGATCTTGGCTGCTCCCCAGCTGACCTTCTCTGCCTGCCTCTTCCCTCCCTAGGACACGGCCCTGGCCCTCTGGCTCCCTTCCTTGGTGATGGCAGCGGTGGAGGCTGGCTTGTCCGCCTGGTGCTGTGCGGCGTCTTTCTCTCTCTGCGGCCAGGGCCCCTCCTCCTACAAAGTGGCACTGGTAAGAGGGCACCTTTCTCCCTCCCCCCACATCCTCCCCACCCCGGCACTTGCAGAGTGACCCCTGGGGGCCACCCAGTGCGGCCCTCTTGCTCCCTGCTTTGCCCCAGGCCCCTGGGCAGTTGAAAAGCTTCTCTTTGGGCTCCTTTTCCAGCTTCAGGAGGCTGCCCCAGGAAAGGAGGTGGCAGAGGAAAGCTCCGGAAGAGACCCTCATCACCAGCTCCTGGTTGACGTGCAAGAAGAGGAGTGCAGCCTTTAGTGGGGTGGGGTGGGGAGAAAGAGCCTGGCCCACTTTTGCTGCAAGAGGCCCATGACAACGGGCTGTGCTGTGCTGGCCAGACACAGAATGATAGAGTTGGAAGAGACCCCGAGGGTTGTCTAGTCCAACACTGCAGGAATCTCAGCTGAAGAATTCCTGACGGATGGCTATCCAACCTCTGCTTAAAACTTCCAAGGAAGGAGAGTCCACCACCTTCAAATGTAGCCCATTCTCCACTGTCAAACAGCTCTTACCATCAAACCGTTCTTCCTGATGTTTAGTCATTATCTCCTTTCTTGTAACTGGAAGCCATGGGTTCAGGTCCTACTCTCCGGAGCAGGAGAAAAGCCGCTTGCTCCATCCTCTGTGTGACAGCCGTTCAGATATCTGAAGATGGCTCTCATATCTCCTCTGTCTCCTCTTTCAGGCTAAACATCCCCAGTTCCTTCCACCATTCCTCATAAGGGTTGGTTTCTTGATCATCTTGGTCGCCGTCCTCTGCACACAATCCAGCTTGTCAATATCCTTAATTTGCGGTGCCCAGAATTGGACACAAGACTCCAGGTGGGGTCTGACCAAGGCAGAGGAGAACGCTACTTTACTAGCCAGGCAAGAATCTTCTCCTGGCTCAACTGGCACCCCTTTGCAAGGGGGGGGGGGGAGAGATGCTTCTTCCATACTAATTCCCTGCTCCCCATATTGCAATACTTCCTGTGGCTGGGGCTCCTCAGTGCAGCTGTGTGCTCCTTGGGAGTAGCTGCAGAGCGACTCTGTGACCCAGCCTGGCACTGTGAAGAGCAGCACTTGCACCTACTTTGCCATCAAAACTGCCCCCCAATGCCCAGATGGAGAAGGGGCATGTTGCAGCCGTCACTCCAAGGAGAGCAGCACAGAGATGGGCGTCAGACTAGAGAGAATTGGTTTGTGTCCCTTTGCTCTGGGGCTGGCCGGCGGCCTCAAACCCCATTGCCCAGCAGAACGTGGCTTCCCACACAACAGGAGGCCCTTTGACCAGAGCTGGGCCCCTCCGGCCCCCACCCAGCCAGTTGTACTGGACTTTGAGGACTCAGAATCCAAGTGCTGTGGCAGAATTAAACTGTACAGACTTAGAGTGGACAGTCCTTTCCTTCACATGACCCCCCCCCCCCCGTCTCTGCTGCTCCCACTGGGACCCAAACACCCTCGCTTGGGGCTCTGGCAGTGCCATATGCTCCCCGGCTGCTCACCCTCCCAGGCCCCCAGAGGGCCCCTATCTGTACCTGGAGCACCCACATGAGAGTCGCCACCTTCCTTTTAGGGCTGCTCAGCTCTGAGCGCTGCTTGCGCCACCAGAGGCAGCTCACATGGCCACCCCCTTCCAACCTTGCCGGGGTGGGGGAGTGTCACATGTCAGCCATGGATGGGGCACCAAAAGCATGATTCTCCAGACCAGCTGCTGGGAAGTGCCAGTGGGCAGAAGGCTTGCAGGCTTCCCCTACGGCATCAGGTTGGCCACTGCAACTGGGCCCAGCGCTTCTTATCTGAGAAGAACCCCCCATCTGTGCCCAGAGACAGGGTCACCCTCCTTGTATACCAACACACACACAGATGGAGAAGACGGTCCCTTTGGCGAGGGAGGGAGTGGTTTCAATCCTGAGTGTGGTGCTGGGGTGGACAAAGGGGTTTCAACATCCCTGCCCAGCCCAGCCCCAGGATCAGCAGGAATGTGACTCTCTCCAGGTAACGGACAGAGTGACCCCTCCAACCCTCCGTGTTTTTCCTCTGAGAGTTGCTTTGGCTGCTTCCAGTTCTTCCCTTCAGCTGGTTAGAAAGATGGCAAGAGAGATGTAGAAACGATAACATTTAATTAGAAAGGAGGAAGGCTCCAGGGTCAGGTCCTGGCTGCGTCACTGGAAGGAGAAGTTGGTGCCGGGCAGCCCCCCGCACCACTGGTTGATGAACTTGAGCACGTCCTGGCAGGAGGGGTTGTGGGACATCTGCAGGAGAGGGCGGGAAAGTCAGGGCAGGGTGGGGACCAGGCCAGACTCTGGATCCCCCCCACCACCACACCACTCTCCCTCTCACCTTGACCGCCATCAAGAACTTGTTCCAGCTCTCCTTGTTGGCCTCTTTGCCAGGGCGCTTGAATTCCACCTTGTTCCGCAGCACAGGGTAGCCTGGCAAGGGGCACGGAGATGAGACCAGTTGGAGGCGCCATGACAGGGCACAGCTCTTTGCCAACAAAGGCAGCTCCCTTGGGAGCTCCGCTGGGGCAGGGACAGCTGCTGCCCCTGGGCTCTGCGCATGGAGATGGTGTGGACCCCCTCTCTGGCTCAGGCTGGGAGGCCTCCCCAAGAGACTCGCAGAAGACCAGCAACCTAATCTGCGGGTTGCCATCTGATTGGATTTTATTCTGATCCTGATCTGATTTGAGGATGTATTTTAATTGATTGTCTGATTTTATGTTAATGTGTTTTACATTTGATGTTAGCCGCTCTGAGCCCGGCTTCGGCTGGGGAGGGCGGGATATAAATAAAATTTATTATTATTATTATTATTATTATTATTATTATTAACCCTTGACTGAGGCGCAAGGAAACACACTTGCAAGCAGCTAATCTCTCAGTGCATTGAAGGCAGGCAGAGATGATTTGGGTATAAAATAGTGCATGGCATGGGGGACAGAGGAAAGTTTTTCTCCCTCTCTCACAACACCAGAAATTGTGGATGCCCAGTGAAGCTGAATATTGTTAGTTTCAGGACGGGGAGCATAGTTAAAGTGTGGAACTCCCTCCTGCAGGAGGCAGCCGCGGCCCCTAAGCTGAACGGCTCTGAAAGAGGACGGGGAAAATCCATGGAGGAGAAAAAGGCTCTCCCAGGCCCCCAGCCGCAATGGCTCTGCTCTGCCTCCACAGCTGGAGACAGGGATGCTTCTGAATCCCAGTTTCTGCAAACTGCAGGAGGGGAGAGTGTTGCTCTGGTGCTTGACTCTGTTTGGCTCCTGTGAGAAGAGGATGCTGGACTAAGTGGGTCCCTGGCCTGATTCAGCAGGCTCCTCTTATGTTCTTACAGGATGGGGGCACAGCAGTGGCCCCCCCCAGCCAGCCAGCCAGCCAGCCCCCTGGGACGCACGGAGCAGGGGCAGGGCTGGGTGGCCCCAGGGTCCCCTGCGAGGGTCCTGTTCCCCCTCACCTGTGATCAGGCAGGGCAGGGAGCGCACACCGGTGCTGGCTGCCACCAGAGAGGCCTCGTAGGTGTCGCGCTCGTCGCGGGGCAGGACCTGCTCCAGCCGCTGGTCCATGGAGACGGTCAGGACCCAGTCGCGGGTCTCCTCACGCTGCTCCTCCTGCCATGGGGGGGGGGAGTGTAGGGGCCTCTCAGATGCAGGCAGGCCGCAGGGCAAGGGCAGGGTGGGGTGCAGGGCTGCCTTCCCCTCTGTGTCCCCCCCAGGGAGCAGCTTCCCTCCCCCTCCCTCCCTCCGGCTGTCGCTGGGCACCCACCGAGACGTGCTGCTTGGCAGGCAGTGGCACCTCAAAGGGGATGTCCGTGTTCTGGAAGTCGGAGTGGTCCAGGGCGTCCAGAGAGCCCTCCTCAATCGCCTGGGAAGCAGACACAGGAAGGCCTTTTTCTTACCAAGGCCGTCCCCCCCCCCCAAGCCCCCTTCCCAGCCGCCTCCAAAGGAAACACTCACGTCCGTCAGGTCCAGAAAGTGATTCAGGAAGATGAAGGCCATGTTCTCCCACCCAACGCCCTGCAGGGAGACAGGGGCGGCGTGAGAGGCTGCTCTGGCTGCCCCTCCTGCCCCTGATGCTGCCAGCTGAGGGATGCCAGCCTGGAGGGCAGGGAGGGCGGAGGGATATTGGGGGCAGCCCAAAGCACTCTTGCCCGCTGGTTGTGCTGGAGGTCCCAGGCTCCACCCCATCCCTTGCCTGGCAGCCGGATCAGAGGCTCCTGGGCCAGGCAGACAAAGGTGGGGGAAGGAGCCACCTCAGAACAGCAGTGCTTGGGCAGCCGCCCAAACCCCGAGATGGAGCAGGGGCTAAGAATGGGGGCAGGCGGGGGTCCTCCTGCTGGGGGGGAATAGGTGAGGGTGGAGGAGTTGCTCCAGGGTCCTTTCCGGCTGGGGTGGTGCCACTGGGCCCTGGAGGCTGCTCTGGAGGGAGGTCTTTGGGCACAGGGGACCAGGAGAGGCTGGCTCCGATGGCTGCTGTGTGGCTCAGAGGGTGGAAGGAAAAGCCAGTGGGAGGCAACAGCCTCTTGGGTCCCCAACTGGGCTCTTGGTGCTCCTCAGGGGAGGATGGGGCTGACTGGCCAAAGCCCCACCCCCAGCCTCTTCCCCCAGCCTGGCTTCAGCTGCCCGCTGGACCCAGGCGCCCCCTGCCCCGCCTCTTGCCTTGGCTGCTGACCCGGCTTCATAGAAGGCCTTGTCTGCGGGGATGAGCTCCGTGTGGCGCAAGAGGGCAATGGAGAGCTTGGCTGCCACAGTGTCCTGGAGGCAAAGGGACAGTCATCACCCTCCCTCCCCATCGCTCGGATCCCACCCCACTGGCCTCCCACCTTGGAGGAAGGTCCCCCGGACCCAACTGGCTGCCTCTGGCCCTCGGGAGCAAAGGATTCTGGGCCAGGGGAGAGCTGCGGCGCAGGATGTGAACCTCCTTTCATGGGAGGAGAAGCAGCTGACAGTCTGGCTCTTTCCTCTCTTCCTCTGGGGAAGGAGGAAGTGTGGATGGGAGAAAACCAGAGCTGAGGGCAAGACCTTCTCCCCTTCTCCCCGCTCTTTGGGCCTCTGTCGTTCTCTCACCAGCTGCTTGATGCTCTGGGCTGCTGACCGCGTGGCATAGTAGTGCGCCACCACCAGCATGGTCTCAAACTCCTCGTGCGCCGGCGTGTTTGCTTCGCTGGACTTCACAATATTCTCACACTGTGGGGAGAAGGGACCACTGGGCTTGGCACACAAGGCAGGGCAGTCGGGGGACGGGGAGGACCCCTTTGCTGCCTTCAATGGGAGGGCCAAGAAATGCAAGCAGCAACTGCAACTGCTGTATTCACAGAATCATGGAATTGCAGGGTTGGAAGGGACCACAAGGGTCATCTAGTCCAACCCCTGCCGTGCAGGAATCTTTTGCCCAAAGTGGGGGCATTGCAGGGGGTTGGGCTAGATGACCCTCGGGGGTCCCTCTCCAACTCCTTATTTCTATTACTCTGGTACAGGATTTTCTGCCTCAGAGCAGAACGTGTTTGGTGGGAACCTGGACGCTCCCCCCCTACAGAGCGAAGCAAACCCACAGCAGGGGAGGAACCTCCATCTGGCAGGCCTACAGAGGTCCCCATTTGGCCCGGAAGGCGGTTCACCCCAAAGATGCAGTGGAGAACCTTAAACTGGGGGGGGGGGGGACCCAGGATCTGCCCCCCGGCCCCAGCCAGATCCCAGCCCACCCTGAGGCACTTTTGCAGCCGCTGCCGCCGCTCTCACCAGGTTGAAGAGGACGTCTCGCAGGTCGGCCCAGCTGTGATAGGCCTCTGCGCAGTTCATGCCAGGCACGTTCACCATCTCCACAAAAAGCCGCTTGTAAATGTTGAAGTTCTGAGGGGAAAGGAAGGAGCGAGAGGGGCAGCGGGGGCAGCTCAACTGAGACGGGACCCTGACCTGCTGGAGGGTCTCTGCTCTGGGGGTCGGGTGCACCGCCTGTCCTGGGTGGGGCTGCCCCCTTGCCCGCCCCAGTGCTGCAGGACCCACCTGTCATTTTGATCTCTTTTGTTGACCGTGGCAGCCTGGGCTGGCACAGCCAAGCTCCCCTTTGCCCTACCGAGAGGAGAAGCCAGAAGGATGCTGCCAGGCTGCCCCAGGGCCACCAGGCCCCTCTGCCCTGCCCTTGCGTGGCTTGGGCAGGCTTCATTTTGCCTGTGCCCCTTGCGACTCAACCCTGTCATGGGCACAGGCCAAGGGCTGCCTGGCCAGGCTTCCCATAGGCAGAGCCTACCGGAGGTCTCCACTTACCTGGGCATTGGAGGGAGCGCCGTGCTGGACGTAGAGGCTCAGAGCTTTGTCCCAGCAGCCTTCGCGGATGAGGTGGGTGGCATAGAGGGCCACGTACTTGTGCAGCACCTTGTAGTTCTGCAAGGGGGAGAGGGGGACCCACGGTGGGCTCCGAGGGGCAGAGGCCAGGCCCCGTCTTTGCTGGTGGGGCCCGTGCTCAGCATTTCCCCTTTCCTGGGGGTGGGGAGAAGGGGAAGACTGGCCAACCCCTCCCCGCAAGTGACCCAGGCTCCCAGCTGCTCCGGTGTGGGAAGTCGGAGGCCAGAGGTTGTGCCTCCCGCAGCCCGGCCCCTTGATTGTGGGCCTTTGCCCCACATCCCAGCACCTTGCCTGCCCCACAATAGTGGGTGGAGACACCGGCCAGTATTGCTGGGTGGGAGCTCTTGGCTGCAGGAGCAGCAGAGGCAGGTTTGCTGCTGAAGGCAAGCGCGCCCCCACCCTCCACCCCTCTGGGTCCCTGCCCCATACCTGCTTGGCAGCTGTCTCCAGGCACTTCTCCCACTGCTCCCTCTCCACGTACATGTCGAGGGCAGCCATGACATCAACTCCCACCAACTGCCGGAGGGGAAAGGAAGCGCTGACCAGAGGGGCCAAACCAGCCTGGGCCTTGGTGGGTGGGCAGCCTCCCCAAAGCCAACCCAGAGGCTGCCACCTTTTGTTCTGGCACGAAGACCCCCCGAAAGGCCCTGACCCTGGGCTTGGCTGGTTAACCACGCAGCTCTTCCCATGGCAGGTCTCAAAACCCACCACCGGGGGCATGTGGGGCAGGTTGGGGGTCAGTTCCTTAGGAGGCCCTTGGAGAAAGCTCTCAGCCATTTGCAGCCTGAATGTGTGGGGTGCAGAACCCCTCGGGGAACAAGAGGGGCTGGCTGTGCGTTTGAAACCCCCCCCCCATCTCACCGAGTCCACCTTGCCCTGGTCCTTGAGATACTCCTTGTAGTGCTGATCCACGTACTCCTCGTACCTGCCGCAGGGGAAGGGGCCGTCACTTGCAGCCGGGCAGAGAAGGGCCCTTGCAGCTACCTGGGGCCCAACCCAGCCTCTGGGCCCCTAAGTGAAGGGCTGGGCCCTCTGGAGCAGGCAGGAACCCATCCAGACACCCCCTAGCTCTTAGAAGTAAAGCACGGAGGGGAAGCAAGGGGGTCAGCTGGGCACCCCACCTCATGCGCAGCTCTTCAACGGCTCAGGACTATAAACCCAGACCCTGCGACTGTCCCCCAAGCCCTTCTTCCTCATGAGAGTTCCAGAGGGTGGCAACATGAGAAGGGGCCTTTTCTGTGGTGGCTCCCCAATCGTGGGATGCACTCCCCAGGGAGCCTCACTGGGTACCTTCACTACAGATCTTCAGGAGCCAGGCAAAAGCAATCCTCTTCTCCAAGCCCTTTGGCCTTAAGCTCTCTGTGGGCTCTCGCAGGGTGTTTTTGACATATTATTTCAAAGGGGTGTGCGCGTTGTTTTCATTTAAATGTATTTATGTGGGATTTTGTTTTCTGCAAGTCACTTTGAGTTGTCTTTGGCAAGAAAAAGCAACCAATTAATAATAGTACAGTGGTACCTTGGGTTAAGAACTTAATCCGTTCCGGAGGTCCGTTCTTAACCTGAAACTGTTCTTAACCTGAAGCACCACTTTAGCTAATGGGGCCTCCTGCTGCCGCCGTGCCACCGGAGCACAATTTCTGTTCTCATCCTGAAGCAAAGTTCTTAACCTGAGGTACTATTTCTGGGTTAGCGGAGTCTGTAACCTGAAGCGTCTGTAACCTGAAGCATATGTAACCCGAGGTACCACTGTGGTGGTGGTAGTAGTAGTAGTAGTAGTAGTAGTAGTAAATTAAATGCTATACTGCCCTCAGGGTGGTTTACAATAATAAAAACACAAAAATATGTAACATAGTAAACAGTGCAACACCCCCCAGTTCATATGGCGATAGGCGAATATTTCATAAATAAGAACAGCAATAGGTCAGACACCCTGAGCTGGAGGACGCTGAGGGCTACCTCAGCGGCCCTGGCTGGCCTAGAGGGAAGGGGGTTTCCTGGGGGAACCCCCCCCCCAGCCTACCTGGGGTCCAGCTCCTTGGCCACCCGCTTGGCTTTGTTCCACTCCTCTCCCTCCATGAAGGCATCTATGGCTTCCTTGATGAGGTCCAGGTTGAGGTAGAGCTCGGCTGCCTGGGAGGGCAGAGGTGGGGGGCTCAGCCGGGGCCAGGAGTCTGGAGGCCCCCCCCCATGGTTCATCCCAGGCCAGCCCCCTCCCCCAAGAGATGCCCAGCCCCTGCAAATCCTGGCCCTTCCTTACCACGTTGAACTTCCCAATGCTGACCAGCTGGGGCCCCACCAGCCGCATGACCTCGATGCTCCGCGGCTGGCCAAGGAACTTGATGGACAGCTCAGCCGCCTGCAGGGGGGGGGGAGGCACAATCACAGACCTGTGGGGTTGGGAGGGGCCCCCAGGGTCATCTAGTCCAACCCGCTGCACCACAGGGATCTCAGTGACAGCATTTCGGACAGACAGGCGCCCAATCTCTGCTACAAGTCTCTGGCAAAGGAGAGGACACCGTTTCCCGAGGTGAGTTGGGCACAGCCCTCTGGCTCCAGAGGCCTCCAGGGGGCCTGGCAGGGAACGGATCCTGCAGCGAGAGCAACACGCACCTTCATCCAGCACTTCTCCATCAGGGGGTTGTTTCCGGGGTCCCGCACCTTCAGGTAGCAATCCACGGCCCGGGCAAACTCGCCCGCCTGCTCCCACTCTCTCGCCTGCTCCAGGATCCCCTCCACGCCCCTGCTGGCCAACAGCACCCAAATCAACGCCCGAGGACGGGGGAGAGGAGGAGGAGGAGAGCTCGGGGGTCCCTGCAACCTGCCCCCCCCAAGAGCAGACTTCACTGACTTCAGGAACCTTCGCCCTGGACAGGTTCAAGGGGTTTCGGCGCCCTTCTTCATCTTGCCATCTTGGAGGCTTGACATTTTTGTACGCTGCCTTAAGTCACACAGATGTCTTAGGTGGAAACAAGAACTCCCAGAACTGTCAAGTTGGAAGGGTCCCCCAAGGGTCATCTAGTCCAGCCCCCGGAAACGCAGGGCCTGCAACTAAAGCCTCCCCGGGCAGGCACTCATCACCGGCGTTGGGGGCCACTGCGGTATCCTGAATCAGGCAGCCTCCGTGGTGGAGGAGGGGGCGTGCAGTTGCTGGACCCCAGAGCAGCAACTGGGTGCAGCCTTTAGCTGAGATTCCTGCACTGCCGGGGGCTGGGGGTCCCTTCCAACTATGATTCTAGGCCCCTGGGAACAGCTGGGCAGCCAGGTCACGTGCCCCCCTTCCCCGCCCCCCGGCTTTGCTTGCCTGGGCCCCTTCTTGGCCACCTCCTGCTCATACTCCTCCTGCAGCGCCTCCAGGTCTCCCGGCAGGAACTCCTTGCAGACGCGCAGAGCGTCACTCCACATGGCAGCCTCCTGGAGAGAGAGCCAGGGCAGGGTCACAGGATCCCCTCCGGCCTCAGCATCTGGGGAGCAGGGGGACACCACGCCCCACCTCGGAAGGCAGCTGCCCCAGAGCAACGGTGCCCTGCGAGAAAGGACCTCTGCCAGGGCCCAGAGCCTGGCGCATGTACCCTCCCCGCCCTCCTCAGCCCGCTACCTTGTAGTGCTTCACGGCCAGGTCCAGGCGCTGAGCCCGCAGCAGCAGTGCCTCGGCCTTCTGGAACTCCTTCTGCTTGAAGGCGGCGTCTGCCTGGCCCACCAGCACAAGGACCACGCTGTCCGGGTCGTGTGCCTCGGCCACTCGCTGAGCGGCCGCCCAGTTCTGGGCATGGGCGTACCTGGGGGAGCACACAGGGTCAGGGCGGGAAGGAGAGGCGGCCGGGAGAGGAGCCACAGAGGGCATCCTCCCAGGCAGGCCGAGCCAGGCGTCTTGGGGGACGGGGGCGGCACTCACATCAGAACGGCCTCCTTGGGCTTCCCGGCCTTCACAAACTGGACTTCAGCCTCCTCAAACTTGCCCTACATGCAGAGGGGGGGGGATTAGCCTCTCTCTCTGCCTAAGAGAGCAGCTTCCCCACCCGCCTTCCAGGCAAGGTCTCCTCCTCCTACCTCATCCTCCAGGAAGGAGCCATATTTGAAGTGGATCTCTGGCAGCTTCTGCTTCAGGGAGAGCCTGGCCAGCTCAAAGGCAAAGTCAAACATGCTAAGGAGGAGCAAGGAGAAGATAAGGGGCTGGGCAGTGGAGCCACCACCCACAGGCCGCTGCTGGGAGGCAGCCCCAGGGAGGACAGGGTCATGGGGGCCACTGGTGGGTGTTGGAAGGACCCTGTCCTACCCAGCCACGCCTGCTGCAGCAAAGCTAACTATGAGGGGCATGTGGGCAGAAGACGGCACTGAAGCCCTTCTGCCTTAGAATCACAGAGCAGGGCAGGGACCCCTGAGGGTCATCCAGCCCAACCCCCAATGTGGGACTCGCAGCTGAGGCCATTCACTCACTTGTTGTCGGCTGCGTGGTCAATGGCCATTTCCAGGAGCCCAAACTTGTTGAGGAGCTTCACGGCGGCCTCCCCGCCAAGGCTCTTCGCCCACAAGAAGGCCACGTGCTTGTGGGAGTTTGCCCCACCGTGAGCCTTGGCCACCTGTCTCGGACCAGGGCAGAAAGGAGGCCACGGGTCAGCAAGCTTCCTGCCCCCCAACTCACTGCCCAAGGCAGGATGGAAGGCCTCCCACCCGCCTCTCTCTGTGGGGTTTGCAGCCAAATCACAACTGTGTTTTGCTAGACAAGCAGAGGGCGAGAGCACAGAGAGTTCTGAAACTCCCCAGAAAGGACCCTCTGTGTGACCCACTTTCCTTGCCTTCTCTGGGCAGGAATTCTGTAACCAACGAGATAATCCTTTAACTTCCTTCTGCCTCTCAGGAAACTGTCTTTTCACCACACTTCCAAGCTAAGCAAACGTGCTTTGCTGCAGCTCTTTTTTCTGCATACTGCTTTGCTGAATTTGCTGCCTGCACTGAGTAAGTAAACCTTTTTGTTTGTTTGTTTATCTTGCTAAAAACAAATGGCTCATTCTCTGCAACAGGGGTGAAGAGATAGAGGTCAGCAGACCACAAATAAAGGGGATAAAAAGGTGCAATTGCCTAATTCCTAAGCTTTAGCAAACTGCAAAACCTTTAAGTGTTTTACTCTGCTAAAATGCTTCACAGCCCATTGACTTTTTGTATTTCTCCCACACACATAGGAGGGTTTGATCTACGAATTAACCCTCAATCCTTCAGTTATGCTGTGAACCACCCTGAGGTCTACAGGCATAGGGCAGTAAACACAATTAATAAATAATAGTAATAAATAAATCCCCCCAGGAGTAAGCCTGTACAGGGCATGGGGGGGGAGGGACACGGGAACCAACTTTCCTCCAACACCCCCTTTGGACAGGCTAGAGCAGCGCTAGCCAAGCTTTTCATGTTGGTGGCACACTTTCTAGACACGCATCATTTTGCAACACAGCAATTCAGTTTTCCTAGCAAACTGGAGGTTAACCTCACCCCTTTCCAGCCCCAGGAGGTGAGCAGGGAGCTTTCGCATGACACATCTACATACCGCTGCCACTGGCGTAGCTCACCCTACTGCCACCTGGGATGGACGGGCACAGGCACGGCTGGGTGAGGGCACCCAGGGGGCGGCACGGAGGGAGCACAGCTGGGGAGAGGGGCAGCAGGAAAGGAATGCTGCCCCCACTGCTGCTTCTCCCCTCCATCGCTTCCCCCCCTCGGCAAGCCTGGCCTGGGAGTGCTCAGCCTGGTGGTGCTGAGCCATTGTGCAACACACAGCCCAGCGGGGGGGGGGGCGGAGATATGCAGCCACTTCCTCTCCCCTCCGCTGCTTCCACACAGACACACCCGCCAGGCATGACCCAGGAGTGGAACTGCCTAGCTGTCATATGAGGCTGGGAGAGGAGTGCCAGAGCCAGCTCCTCCCCAGGCCTCCATCGTGGCCCAGCCCCGGCCTCAGCCCTCTCGCTCTCCTGCCCTCTCGCCCAGCCCAGAGGTGGAACGTGGGGCAAGTACAGGCTGAGAGGAAGAGCCGCTGCCACCACCAGCAGCCCAGAGGGCAGCCGGGCGCAGCTTGGCCTTGCCTCCCTGGAGCTGTGCCACCCTCCCCCCACGTGCTGCCTAGTGCGCCCCCCCCGCCCCCGGTTAGCTACGCTGGTGAGTGCAGCAGACCCGCTGACGTGCCGCGACACTCCGTTTGGACCGCTCTGGGTCAGAGCGATGGCTCAGCCCATTGCCCCCGTGGAGCAGTGCATGCTGGGAGCTGCCCTTGCTTACCCGGTAGGCTTCATCCCACATGCTGTTGACGCGGTACATGTTGACGCTCGCCTTCCAGTCCTTGGCCTCCAGGTAGTGATATTCCGCCTCCTGCAGGCGCCCCTCAGCTTCCAGCTCCTGGGGCACAAATAAGCCAGTGACGCCCCTTGAGCCTGGCTCCTCCTTGCCCCCCTCGCTGTCTTCTACCTACCTTGCCCAGGTGGAGGTGAGTGTCGCTGAGCAGGTCCTTGTGGTACTTGCCCAGCAAGCGGATCATCTCATCGTACATCTTGCACTTCTTGTACATGGTGATAGCCAGGTCCGGCTCGTCCACCGTGATGAAGAGCCTGGGGAGGGCAGAGCTGGGCACTGAGGGCGAGGAGGAGGTGGAGGAGGGTGTGGGCCCGCCACCCCAGCAAGGAGCCTGCGCAGCACCCACCTCTCGGCCTCCTTGTACTTGCCCTGACGCTCCATCTCCTGGGCCTGCGTGATGTACAGCACAGAGACGTCCTCGGGCCGCATGCACTTGGACGCCAGCTGCAAGGAGAGTCGGGGCTGAGAGCAGGCGCCAGAAGGAAGGAGGGACCCGCAAGAGAGAAGAGCACCCCCAAGAATGCCTGCCACTGGGGCAAACAGGGCCAGCCAGTCCAAATGCCACCCCTTCCTTCTCCTTCTGCTTCCCAGAGACCAGAATAGAGGGAGACCCTGCAAGGTCCCTCAGTGCTTTCGTTGTGATTTCTGCCCTGCAGGGGGCTGGACTAGATGACTCTGGGGGTCTCTTCCAACTCTACCAGTCTATGATTCCAGAGGGCCTCATAGCTGCAGCTCAAGGAACAGCCAAAGGACACTCCTGTGTCTGTGACTCCTGCGCTGCCTGCCATGAAGGCCTGGCTGTGGATCTGTGGGTTTTGATGGCCATCTGCAGCCGGAGCCTCCGAGTGGGATGAGTCCCCCGAGCGCAAACCCTCACCTTGTGCGCCTGCTCCCAGCGTCCCGCCTGCGTGTACATGTCAATGGCCTCCTTGCTGTGGTCTCCCTTGACGTACAGATCCTCCGCTATCTGGAGAAGGAGGAGGGAAGGAGGTTCCTGTCAGGCTCCTGCCCACAGGACAACGGCTGGTGCTCGGGGCGCTAGGGAGGAGGCTCTCACCTCATACTCCTGCAGAGCGGCATAGTGCTGGGCGACGCGGAGGTAATACTTGCTGGCCGTCTTCTTGTCCTGCGTCTCCAGGATGTAGATGGCCTTCTTCCACTGCCGTGCCCCAATGGCTGCCTCAATGGCCTTGATGGCGCACCTGCACCGTGGAACCGAGGAATTGGAAGGGCCCCCCAGTCCCCACCCCCGCAAGGCAGGAATCACCTGGAAGAGGCCAGGCTTCTCCCCAGGGCCAGGTTCCCATGGCAGGAGAGAGGAGCCCAAGGGGGAGGCTGCAGGGCGGGCAGGCAGAGGGCCCCCCCCCAGCTGCCTTTGTACCTGGCCTCAATGTAGTGGTTGATGGCAGCATCCAGCTGCTTCTGCTGCACCAGGTGGTCCCCCCAGGCCTCCTCCAGCTTCACCACCTCGGCGGGGAAGACGGAGCGCGCCAACTCCACGGCTGCAGGGAGGGGGAGACGGAGACATGGGCAGGCAGCCTGGGGCCAGGATGGGGCCTGGCCCAGGACTAGCACTCCAGGGAGCAGAGAGGCAGCCAGCCTGGGCAGGAGGGGCCACAGCTGCAAATCACAGGCCAGACCCAGCAGCCTCCACTGCTGTTCCTCCTCGGGATCAAGGGAGGGGCAGCTGTGCCCAAGGACTCTGTTGGCTTCTTTTGCCTCGTTCAGGGGAAAGGGTGTTGGTCAACTTTAAATAAATATATGAAATGCCCGCCCACCCACTGGAGCTGGCCAGGCGAGGCCCCGCAATACCTTTCAGGAAGGAGCTGCCCTTGCGGAAGCACTCCAGGGCCCTCTGGGGGTTCCGGATCTTCTCAAAGAGCTCCCCAGCCTGAGACGGGGGGGGGGGAGAGGGAACAACAGGTGGGTCTTTTAGAAAGGTGAGCAAGCGAGGGGCTGGGGTGTGGGGCCAGCTGGGGCAGGACGCTCCGCATGGCCTCCGAGGAGCCTGCCTGCCTCCTCCCCTCAGCCGCCTTACAACTGAGGGGGAGGCGGCAGGCAGACCATTGTCACTCCCAGGAGAGACGCGTGGCTCGGGTGCACTGCGGGCCCCGCGGTGAATGCTGCCCGGTATTTTGTCACCCCCCTCAGTGGTGACACCCGGGGCACCCGCGCCCTCTGCCCCTGCCAGAAGGGCTCTGGGGTGGAGCAGGGAGTGAGTCTGCAGGCGCCCGCATCTCCCCTCCATGCAGCTTCTCTCAGCCCTCACCTGCTCAAAGAGGTCCCCTCGGATGAGGGCCGTGGCGATGCGGTTGACCAGGTCGGTGTTGCCCAGCAGCTCCTCCCGGCCCGTGGCCAGACGCGCCGCCTTGGCCGGCAGCCCTGCTTTCAGGTAGAGCCCGATGGCCGCCTGCAGGTCCCCCTGGCCCTCCTGCACCTCCGCCGCCCGCTCCTCCTGCTGGGTCTGGAGCAGCCACTCGTAGTAGCCCTGGCGCAGCTTCTCCAGCGCAGGGTGGCCCTGTGGGCAGAGGGAAGGAGGGTGGCAGCACACAAGGGGCCGGGCTGTGACGGCTCCCCAGTGGCCCCATCCCCAAACACCTGCCCCCCTACCTTGGCCTCGGCCACCGAGATGCACTCGTCCCACATGTGGAGCTCCTGATACATCTCCATGGCTTCCTCCACAGCGTTCTGGAGAGAGGAGAGGAGACAGCCCAGCGTGAGGGGGGCATGGGGGACTCTGGAGCTGCCCACAACGCCCCCTGCCCACTTCTGGGCTCACCTGCTCCAGGAAGATCATCTCTGCCAGCTTGTAGTTCTTCTCCAGCATGGCCAGGCGGACACGCACCTGGTAATAGTCTGTGCCGTCCCCTCCCTAGAAGAAAGCGGGCCGCTCTCAGGACATGGGATGCCAGGGCAGGGGGAGGGGCTCTGCCGTGGGCAAGAAGGGCAGGGCAAGGGGCAGCACAGGCACCTCCTGGCAGGGAAAGGGGCTGCGGGGGCTGCGGGACGGAGGCGAGGCTGGGGAGGAGCAGGTCAGGAGCACAGAGGGGCGCAAAGGGGCAGCACCCCCCACCCCGGGACCCACTCACATATTCCTTGGCCACTTGGTCAGCTATCTCGTTGGTCTCGTGGAGAAAGCGGGCCTTGGAGACGTGGCCCAGAGCAGCAAAACACCTGGGGGGGGCGGAGAGAGACGCTGTCATGGGGGTCATGTGACAGTTTGTGCAACCTGAATCTCATGCAGAAGCAGCAATGGGAAAGGGTGTGGGGCGGGGTCCACTTGGCCATCCTTGCCCCACACAGAAACACGACTGAGTGGGTGACATGGGAAGAGGTGCAGCTCCCTTTGGAGGTGAGGATGAGCAGAGTCCCGGGACGCCTGGTTGGCGTGTAGAACTAAGCCAGGCCGTTTTCTGGTGCAAGGGGGCAGAGAGCCGTGAGGAATCCCCCAACCAGCCCCCCTTGGGCTGCCAGCTGCTCTCTGGGGCCAGCCCGCCTCTTCCGCCCTCCCCACGGACCTCTCTGCAATGTGCAGCTGCTTGGCCTCCAGAGCCAGGCGGCTCAGCGTCTTCCACATGGCCTCCGTCTCGGCAGACATCTCCAGCGTCTCCAGGAAGGCAACAGCCCTGGGCATGGAAGGCAGAAGGGGGTGAGGATCGGGGCCGCTAACAGGGAGGGGGAAGCCCAGCTGGACGAAGGAACTTCCTTCCTCCCCCCCCCCCTGAATTCGTTATGAAAGCTTTTTAAGAAGTTCATAAAGCTTTTTTGAATCATTCAGTAAGGGAAGCGGTGTATGAAGTATGGGGGAAATGTAAAATTTTATGAGAACAAAAAACACCCTGGTGGCTCAAACCCACTGGGTGGGATATCCTTAAAAAAGCAAATATGAGAAAAGACTGTGTATCTTATAAAGAATCATTAATAGAAATAGATCATGAGTTGAAATTAAAAAGGTTTGAAGATATAAGAAGATAATTAACTGATTGTTTACAATACCATCAACTTAATGATATATTTAAAATGATCCTAAATAAAGGTTTTTTATACTATATGTGATCGTATATTGAGCTAATACTCCACAATCCTTTTTAATAATAATAATTTTATGATTTATACTCTACCAATCTGGCTGGTCTGCACCCCTTCTGTATCTTCCCATATTGCTCCATCTCTGCCAAGGCCTTGCCAGGGACTGTTCCCTGGCCGGTTCCAGGTTCCTGCTGGTGACGCAGCCCCCCCCCAACTCCTCTCCCAGCCGCCCACCTGTGGTAATCGCCGTCGTCAATGGCGGTGCCAAACTCGATCAGCCCTTCGTCCAGGGTGTAGGACACGGTGTTGACCCCCTCGGTCACGATCACCTCCGTCTTGCCGTTGCCCCTCTCCAGGTCCACGATGTCACCCTGCCGGGAGCCAAGCCCCAGGCTTAAGCCCTGCCTTCTCCCCCCCCCCCCCGGGGCCCTCTCAGCCCTTCGGGACAGAAGCCGCCTCACCTTCATGGGGAACATAGTCACTCGCTCAGGGGTGTCGATGTTGTACCACACGCAGAGGCTGTTCCGGTTCTGGGCCACCACGACGTCGCTCCCGGGGACCCACTGCACGTAGGAGCAGTAGCTCAGGATGGTGGTCTTGGTGGCGCTCTCAATGTCGTAGAGATGCAGCTGGGGGGGCGGGGGAGAAGAGGCGCAGGATCAGCGGAGGTGGGGAGGGAGGCAAGTCCGCCGGCCTTCGTGCCTTCAGCCCCCCCTCCACCCCTGGCCTCCTGCTCACTTTCATCTTCTTGTCCCGGAAGAGCAACTTGTGCCCGGTCTCATTCAGCTCCAGCCAGTCAATCTTGCTGTCGTGGCTGACGGTGCCAATATTGTAGCTGCCCACGAGGTCCACTGAGAAGAGGCAGAGAAGAGGCAGGTGGCTCAGGAGAGGCGCCTGGGGCAGCCTGAGGCACAGCCAGGGGGATGGGGAGTTTTGGGAAGGGGGTCCTCGCTCACCTGTCGCTATTGTTTTGATGTCCACCAAGTAAGCCAGACGCTTGTTTTCCTCCATTCCCTGCTGCCTCCTTTCATTGATGCGGACACTGGGAGAGAGAGAGAAAGGACATAATACATGGGGGGGGGCACTGCTCCCTCTTCTTCTTTCCCATGGGAGAAAGAGGGCCTCCTCACTCACCTGATGAGATGGGGGTTCATAAACTCAGTGCGCACAGAACCCAGGATCTCATTGCTCCCATACTCCACCAGGGTCAGCTCCCCTGCGTTGAATATCATGCAGACCTAGAGAAAAGGAGAGATTGGGAGAAGGAAGAAAGGAGCCACCCCTGCCCCACAAAAGAGGCCCTGTGGTGTAGGGACAAACCCCCAGAGCAACCCCGGGGCTACCCTCCCCCAATACCGCTGCTTTCCTTGCAGACCGGCCAGAACCTTCATCCTTGGAAGGAAGGAAGGAAAAGGCTTCTTCTTGTACTACTGCAGGCCCTGCCAACTTACATTCTCATTGTCGAAGAAAAACTTCTCATTCCCGCCAGATCCCTGCCAGGCGACCTGAGAGAGACGGGGGAGAGGGCAGGTGCCCATGAGCTCCAGGCCAGCCACACCACCCTCAACAAGGCTGCCCCATCCCCCAGCCCACTCCCCGCCAAACAGACCCAGAGACCCCCACTGCCCTCCCGCCAAGCTGCCCCACTTGTTTGCAGTCCTCTGGGCTCTCTGGGAAGACCCCAGGAGCCCGTTGGGAGGCTGCCAAATTCCTCCCCGCAGGCGCAGGATGCTCACCTCGCTGAGCTTGGTAGAGCTGAGGTCCCCCAGGAGCAGCGTGTCGGAGGTGTGAGCCACAAGGTAGCGCTCCTTCCCCAGGATCTTCACCTCGTCAATCTCATAGCCATAGTGGGATTTCAACACGACCCGCATCCCGGTGGAGAGGTTCTTCACAATCACCTAGGAGAGGGGGATGAGTGACACAACTCGGATCCTCTCCTTCCTCCCCTGGCACACGCAAGGGCAGCTTGCAGCGGAAGGAGATGGCCAGTCCCTTCCGCGCTCTGCAGCCCAGAGGAAAGCAAAGCTGGCTGACAGGAGGGGCAGAGCAGCTCTTGGGCCAGGAGGAGGCAGCCTCCTTCTGAGGAGACAGGGGCTTCCACAAGTTTCCTGTTTCGATTATTGCATGTTTATAAAAGATGCTGATGGAAGAAATTGCATTTCATGTTTGCGTGCGTGGTTGTTTTCTTAAAGAAGATGTATGTTCCAAAATATTTGGTTGAGGACCTTCAAGGATAAACAAGTAGAAAAGGTGGAATTTAATAATAATGATAATGATAATGATAATGGTGATAATCATCATCATCATCATCATCATCATCATCATTTTATTATTTACACCCCGCTCACCTGGCTGGGTTTCCCCTGCCACTCTGGGCAGCTTCCAAGATATACAAAAGCATGATCAAAACATCAGTCCTTAAAAGCTTCCCTCAGCAGGGCTGCTTTCAGGTCGTTCTTTATTTCCTTGGCACCACAGGGAGGGCACCACTACTGGAAAGGCCTTCTGCCTGGTTCCCTGTAACTTTGCTTCTTGCGGTGAGGAAACCAGCAGAAGACCCTCAGAGCTGGACCTCAGTGCCCGGGCTGAGCGATGGGGGTGGGATACTGGGTCAAGGCCGTTTAGGGCTTTAAATTTGAGTCATATGGGAAAACACCGAGCAGAAGAAGATTCCTGTGGCACCTTAAAAATTATCACCCTGGTGGTGGCAGGAGCTTCTGTGGGCTCCAGCCTGGAAAAGCAGCAGGGGCTGGAAGTGAGGCTCTTCCCTTGCTCCAATGAGCGAGAGGGAGGATGGCCAAATTAAGCCGGAGGGGCTATAATCCATTCAGAAAGATTTACTAGAACTACATCAGCAGAAGTCTAGTGAATGCATTTTAGTTTATGAAAGAGAGAATCAATATATCAAAAAGGAAAACTACGTGCACATAATACATAAATGCATCTTGAGGGGAGAATCTAAGAAATGATTAAGTAGCTATTACATGCCAGGTTCACAACATACAAGATTATAATGAATCCTACAATGGCCCAGCTAAACTCTGCCAGCCCTCTCATTAATAAGCTGACTCCATGATCCCAGCTGCCCTAATTAGTTTAATTAGCTGCCTTTGAGTGTAAGAGAAGAACATAGCTACCAGTCTAGAGACTCCCGGGGTCTTAGATGTGTGCCACAGGATCCAGAAAAATCCAAACACAGTATTAGTCGAGGCAAAAAGCAAAAAAAGTAATGCTTTAGAAAGAAAATAGTGAAGCCTGAACCAACTGAAATTTGGTGAGAGAAAAGAACAAATAGGAATGCAGAAAATCTGGGATGACAAAGGAGAATCAGGAAAAAAACTGCACTGTGCTACAACCTGAGACTTCCTCAGAAAGGGTTAGGGTTAGGGTTAGACACAAGATCTACCCACTCTGGAAGAATGGCAGATGAAGCTGATGGACTATATGGAATTGGCAGAAATGACTGGCAGAATCCGAGACCAGGGAGAAGAGTCGGTGGAAGAAGATTGGAAGAAGTTCAAAGATTATCTACAGAAATATTGTAAAATTAATGAATGTTAGAATGATGTTGGATAGAAATTAAGTGGTTTCCAGCTGTAATGCTTTAAAGGAATATGAAAAATGGGTTGTTAAGAGATAAAAATCTAAAGTTACTATTTTAAGACCAAAGATTAGGATAAATAAAGAGGGTAAGGATTTGCTGAACCAACAAACTGAACTGGAATACAAAAAAGGGAGGTATGAGGAGGTCCGGGAAACAAGCTAAGGAAAAATAAGCAAAAGAAAATCTGAGTGTTTTTAATCATTTTTATTTTGTTTGTTTTTTTCTTTTTCATTTTTTATTGTAATGTTTTAAAAACCCTAATAAATATCTTATATAAAAAAAAGAGACTTCCTCAGAAAGGGGTGGCTTTTGAACAAAGCTGAACTGGCGTCTTTCAGAGATTTGGAGCCCAGCTGGCCCTTTCTTGGAGTTCTTGCTTTGATCTTGCTCCTCCCTCCGTTTGGGAAATGGCTCTTACTCATTTTCTTTGAGTCAACCTTCTTGGGCCTGAATATTTGGCTCATGAACAGTTTTGGATGGACACAGCTTTTATTTTCCCGAAAATTGGCTTGGACCTCACTAACTGTATTTAATACAATTTTTCGGAACAGAGTGTAGCCTCTGCAGTTTGCTCATCACGCTTTCGGCCCCTTGGCAAATCAAGGACCTTGTTTGCATCTTGGTCTGCAGCAAAACTGACCTTTGCTTAGAGAACATTTTCTTACACTTATCCTGAGTAAGAGCAGCAAGGAGTAAAAGGAGCAGGACAGGCCTTCCTCTGGGCAACCTGCCCTCCCTCCAGCAGCAACCATGTGCTCTTCAGCAGCCCCCTCCCCCTTCTTCCACCCCACAGTCCATGGCCAGAGCCCACCACTGCAGCCATAAGTCACTACCCTACGGCCGCAACACATACCTGGCTGGGCCCCACGTAGGTCATCTCAAACTTATTCTTGTAAATGCTCCTGCGCAGGCAGCAGTCAAACTGCTCCACTCCGCCACAGAGGGTGCCCTGCAGGAACAAAAGCCTTTTCAGCCCACAACCCCTCAGACCCTTCCTGCCCACCAACCCAAGACGCCCTGCAGTGAAGCTGCATCAAGCGGGCATGATCCGGCAGAGAAGGCGGCCTGCCCCACTCACCGCACAGAGCCGCGAGCCGTCCCGCTTCCAGGCCAAGGCAGTGATGGTGTAGAGGTGAGGGATCTCCTTGGGCTTGGCTTCCTCCCAGGCACTCCGGCGGGGGCTCCAGTTCAGCACCCTCAGCCTGGGGAAATCAAGGGGGCAGGCAGTGAGGGTCCGAGGGGGAACAGGCCTGCCCCCAGCGCAGCGCCCACCCCCCCGTCCCGGCCCTCCGGCTCAGCCGCACCTGTCAAAGCTGCCGATGACCACGGACTGGCCCCCTGGGCTGGCTGCCGCCACCGTGAACTCCTTCTCGGAAGAGTCCCGGCTGTAGTCGAAGGTCTGGATGACGTGGCCCTCCTTCCCGTAGGCCACCATCTTTTTGTCGCAGCCGGCGGCCACAATGCTGTTTGAGGCCCAGGCCATGGCGTAGGGGGGGCAGGGGTGGATCACCAGCTTGCCCTGTCCAGCACCAGGAGCAAGAAACAGGGAGCAATGAAAAGCCGGAGAGAGAAAACGATCTGCTCCCCCTGGTGCTCAAGCCAGCTGAGACCCCTAGGCAGCGGCAAACTCTCTGCTCTCCCCACCTAGCACAGCCAGGGGATGGGGTTGCAACACCTGACGTTTTGCTTCTCTGAATGCCAGGGGAGGCCTGCACTGCACCACGAGGTGCAGGTGGGAAACCAGGAGGGCAGGAAAGACTTTAGTGGGATAATAGGCATTGCTGGAGGGTGGCGGGGGCAGCCTTGCTGGGACTAATCTCCCCCTGCTTCATTTAAAGGGCTGCCTGAGTGCTTGGCACAAGCAAAGAGCACACAAGGGCTTTGAAACGAGTGTGAGACAGCCACCCCCATGAGCTCCCTGCTGAAAGCAGCCTCTCCATCCACCTCAACAAAACGGCTGCTTGGAAATAATTCTCCCCTCTCACCAACACCTCCCCAAACCGAAGGTGCTCTCTGGGGCCCTTCCATGCCTCAGAGGCAGCCAGTGTGACCAGTCTCCTTAACTGGAGGTTTTTAAGCAGAGGTTGGGTGCATTTTGTGCATTGCAGGAGGGTGGCCTAGATGACCCTTGGGGTTCCTCTCCCTCTATAATTCTATGACTCCCCCTGCCCTGGTCTCCCCGCAGGCCTGGTCTAGGTGGGGTGGGGGGCGGGGCTCCTGAGAGAAGAGAGCCTGCCTGCACCTGTGACTCCCCAGAGCCTTCATCGTCAAAGAAGTAGCGCACGATGGTTCCGTCTGCGTGTCCAGAGAGGATTCCCTTCCCTGAGATGCTGTGCGGCAGCAGAAGGAGGAAGACAAAAGGAGGTCATCAGGGAGCCCCAGCGGGGTCTTGCCCTCAGGTCAGAGAGACCTGAGGAGGGGGGGTCAGGGCTGCCCCGTGGGGCTTCCTCTCCCTCCCACACTCACTTGGAGGCCAAGGAGACGACGTAGGAGTCTGTCCCATAAATGGTGGATGATTTGTTGGTCTTGGTGTTGGCCAGGCGAACCTGCCAGAGAGAAAAGTCTGGTCAGCCTTTGATGTGCAAGGGAGCAAAGCGAGAGGAGAGGCACCTCCAAAACCCCACACTCCCTCCAGGGCAACAAACCAGGGAGAAGACGGAGCCCCAGGAGACGTCAGGGCCAGATGGAGGGACTCCTCTGCAGGAGGCTCCAGGCGGGCTCTTTCCCACTCCAAGAGCTAAGAGGTGGAAGCCTGGTGGCCAGGCCACTCCTACCTTGCCCTCAACAAGCCCAAAGACGATGGTGTTTTCCTCCGGCCACAGCAAGCAAGTGACAGCGCTCTGGTGGGGAACAGGGCAAAAAGAAGGGGGTCAGGAGGAGGAAAGCAGGCAGGTAGGAGGCCCAGCTCCACCTCTGATGGGCTGCTCAAGGAGGAGGAGCTGCAAAGAGGCACCTGGCTCCTCTGAAGGAGGTGTCTGGAAGAGGAGGCTTCTCTCACAGAGCCCTTTTGATGCTGCCCCCTCCCCTCCAGCACCACAAGAGAGTGGGGGTCCTGCCCAGCAGAAAAAAGGAGGACAGGAGAGAAGAGAGGAGAGACTTTGTCTCTGAATCATGTTGGGACCAAGACTGGTTCTCTGCGCTTGGCCTTGGCTTGTCTGGACTGAGCGTTATCTGCAACTCGGTTGGTGAGTTCTGGGGTGAAAGGCTCATGTTTTCTGTAACCAGGAACCACCCTGCAGCCACTGAGCACATCCCCTGGAGTTTGATAACTCCCAACTGCCCAGTAATGAAAACCTGGAGGTGAGGAGGCCCCAACAGCAGCCTTGAGGGTCTCCGCAGGCACATGGAGACTGGGTGCTGGGTCTTACCGTCTGAATGAATTTGTTGCAGATCACCTTCTTGTCCCCCCTGAAGAAGAGCAAACAGAGAAGAGTCATCCTCAAAGACCACTGTGGTGGTTCCAGGAAACATGTCACAGGGCTGCTAAGGCATCCCCCTGGATCAGATAATGCAGAGCATCTAGCAGTAAAGAGCACTGCGCCCCCTCAACTCTGCCCCCTAGCAAGTGAGGCTCCAGAGGGGAAAGCAAGCCTCCATCAGCAACAGCCACCTGGGCTATGAGTGCAGGCAGCTGTCCTTGCAGCAGAAAGGACACTACAGAAAAGGCCACTGTGAGAGCAGAATGCTAGACTCTTCCATCCTCTTGGGATGGAAAGGGAGTGGGAAGAAGTGGGGAAAGGGGCCAGCCCAGACTGGTCTCCCCACACCATGCAAAGACTCTTACCATTCCTCCCCAATCTTGTAGACGAAAATTATGTTGTCCGTCTGCCCAACAGCAATCTTTGTGGAATCTGGGGAGAATGCCATGCCCTTCACCACATAGCTCTTCCTGCCATACTAGGGGACGAGAGGACACAGGGATAAAGGCGGGAGTGAGGACCCATTCTGAGATTCCACAGACTCACTTGCCATCGCCACAGTGAGTAGTCGTGTGTATTTGGTTTAAGTTGCTTTGCAAGTTTACTTGCTACTGCCTTCAACTGTCACTGAAGTGTCCCTGGGTTTGGGAGGGCTTTGGGGGATCACTCTGCCCCCTCCAGCAGAGGATCAGGGCAGCCGAGAGCACACACGTGTGGCAGCAAGCTATGAGTTCAGGAGCTGCTCTTGACCTGAGGGCTGGGAGGCATCAACACCTTCATCCCACAGTTTTGTGTTGCCCAATGACAGTTTTGTCTTTTGACCAGCTCCAGGTACAGGAAGACCCAATAGCTCCAGTGCCATTAAACACTTTTCTCCTGGTGTTGCTTATCAACTGAATTACTGCCACTTGTGTGAGTATTTGTGTGAATGCGTGAGTGTTTGAACCTCTTGGTACCAACGTATTAATGTATACTTGACTATAGGAAATAAATGTTACATGAAAGGTATATAAACCCAGATCTGGTCTCCAATGTGTCTTATTGAAAGTCCTATAGCATATGGGATATCACTTGTCTCTCGGGATTTCAAAAGAACCAAGTTACCACGGTTTGGTATTTTTAAAAATTCTAGAAGCATTTTTTAAAATTCCGTTTCTGTCCTCCTGCCCAAAGGAGCCCAGAGCTGGCCACCAAGGCTGCTTGTCTCTCCCGCACCCCCTGGGGCTCAAGACTGAACCCACAGGCTCTGCAGCAGCCCTTGCCCTCCAGGTGCTGTTGGGGCTCCAAACTGCCACCAGCCTCAGGTGGCACAGCTAGTGGGGGGGGGGGGGGGGCGGGACAATGCAGTTCAGCCATCTCTGGGGGGCCACCCTTGCTTAGAGCAAGTCGCCTGCTCTGGGTCTCTTTCCTTGAGGGGCTTGAGGCGGACCTGTTCCCCGGAGGCTCTGGGGGTCACCCCCCCCAACAACGACCGGGGCTGAGAAGGGCTCAGCTGCCAGATCCATGTCTCCCGGGGGCTCCGATGGCGGCTCCCCTTGGGACGGAGCAGGGCCCCGGAGCCTGAGTCGCGGGGGGGGGGGGGGGCGCTGGCTGAGCTACCTTGGGGTCGGTGGGCTTAGTGGAGAACTTGTCCCGCCGCTCGCCGTGCTCGTCGTAGAGGAGGACCACGCGGTCCACGGTGCAGACGGCGAACTTGGCGTTGTTGGGGGCCCACGCCATGCACGTGACCTTGGCGGCCCCATCCTGGGGGGAGGAGGAAGATGCCGAGGCTCAGCGACGCCGCTCAGGCCGGAGCAGCCACGGCAGGCGCCACCCCCGAGAGGGCCCCGCACGGCGGGTCCGGGACTCTGCGCCCCCCGCCCCTCCCATCCCGGCCTCCCCCCCCCGCCTGGCCCGGCCCTCTCGCTGGGCCGCCCCCCCCGGAGGCTGATGCTGGCGGGGCCGGGGCGGGCGGCTCCCACCTGCGGGGTGAGCAGGGTCCGGACGTGGCGCAGCTGCATCGCCTTCCCGTCCCCGCAGGCCGCGCGGCGTCTCCGCCCGTTGCCCCAGCAACCGCCCCGGGAAAGCGGCCGCCTCTGATGACGTCGCCAGCGCCGCGCGGCGTGGAAGGAGGCAGGGCGCGCCGAGGCACAGAGATCAACTAAAGGGCAGAGTGGCGCCCGCCCCATCTGGATAGGCATTTCCGGTCTCGTGCCGGAGGAGCTGTTTGGGGCGGGCGGAGTTCTCCTCCGCGTCCACCCTGCACCGCTCCCTTCCTCGATCTCTCTACACGTTCCTATCTCTGTGGGTGAGGGTGCTGTCCGCGCATGCGCCCTGGCCCAGCCCAGGCGGCGGCGGCGGCGGCGGCGGCGTCTCGGAGCCCCTCCCTCCGTCCCTCCCTCCTTCCCTGCCTGCCTCCCTCCGTCCGTCCGCCCCGTCCGGTCCCTTCCCGATGGAGGCGCTGCGGGCGGCGGGCCGGGCCGTGCTGCGGAGCCCCAGCCTCGCCCGACACCGCCTGGGCGTCGCCCGCCTCCGCCGCCACCGTGAGTCCCTCCCCCGCCGCGGGAGCCCCACGTGGGACTCGGAGGGGGGCGCGGGGGGGTCTCTCGGGGCTGCCTCCTCCGCCCTGCTGGTCCCCGGTGGTCTGACGGGGCCCGGCGCCCCTTCCCTCCCTGCCTCCCCGCAGAGCTGCCGGAGTCGTGGTCCGACATGCGGGAGCCGCTGCTGGAGGGGATGGGCTTCGCCCTCAAGTACCTGGGCATGACGCTGGTGGAGAAGCCCAAGGGGGAGGACATGGCCAGCGCCGCCATCCACCGGATCCTCGCCACGGTAGGAGGCGAAAGGGAGACCCGAGGCTCGCGGGAGGCGGGGATGGCCACCAGCCGGGCGGCTTTTGGACTACAGCTCCCACCATCCCAGACCACTGACCTGCTAGCTAGGGAGGATGGGAGTTGTAGTCTAAAGACAGCTGGGAGCCATAGCTGTCAACGTTTCCCTTTTTTAAGGGAAATTCCCTAATTCCGAATAGGATTCCTCGCAAGAAAAGGGAAAAGTTGACAGCTATGCTGGAGAGCCAAGTTTGAGAGACCCTGGGTTAAGAGGGGGAGAGGGTTGGCCATGGCTGCTGCTCTGCCTCCACAATCAAGGCAGCAGGATTCCAATTGCTGGAAATCCTGCTCTTGGGTTTCCCTTTGAGGCCTCTGGTGTCTCATGTTTTATGCTTTCAACTGAGCCTCGACATGATCAAGAGCAACCAGGGAATCTGGGACAAGATTGGAGGAGTCATGTGCTTGGATCGTTTGGTGCCAGAGAAAACTGTCAACAGATCAAACTCCTTTTAAGGGCAGACCTACATAAAGAACGTTGCAGCTGACATGTTTGGAAGTAGCTCAGAAAAAGCTGTCTTCTTGAAGGAATGTTGCAATTGAGGAATCTGTGAAAGTTGGCTGCTTGCTGAGGGTCTCACTGAAGGTCTTGTTCCCCTCAGACAGACTCACTGCTGATGACGCGGTGGCTGGTTTCAGGAGCCACTGGCTACACATCTTGGTGGAGATCAGATCTGTTCTGGTTTCCCAACCTAAGAAAATAAGCTACTGTAGAGCCAGAATAAAGGGCAGCCCAAATGGTGCAGGGATTGGAAGAAACCTTACTGCATCTGGGGCTTCCTGATTTGGAGAAAAGGGTTTTGTCCGGACATGCTGTCTCCAGGTGTGACGATGACCACCAGCCTAGATCTATCTTTGAAAGGGGATTGGACAAATCTACGGATAAGGAGATGGAGATGCCTCCCAGTGGGAATTCTCTGTCTGCAAAAAATAGAATGTTTCCTGAGTTCCTTCTGTGCTCCAGCCTGCCTCTTTTATAGGATGGGTGCAGGGTGAAGGGGGGAGAGCTTCTTGGAAGTCTGCTAGGAGCTGAGGGCTGGGCTAGGGGGTCTTCTGTGATTATCCAGGAGACCTCCTTCCCCATCTCTACCTTCACTCCTCAGGCTCGGGTGGGGCCCAAGAAATTCCGGAAGGTGATCTTGACTGTCTCCCCACGAGGCCTCTCTCTGCAAGACGCTGAGACCAAGGAGACCATTGAGACCATCTCCATCTACAGGTTTGTGAGGATGCTTCTGCAAGGTAGGGATGCTGGAGGCCAGGGAGCTGCCTGGCTGAGCCCCTCTCTGCACGGCTGCCTGGCTGAAGACTTGCCCGCTGGCTGGGCTGTGAGCAAGCATAAAAAGCAAGCAGACAGGCACCCAGTTGGGCACTGGGGAAGCCAAGTGAGGGGCAGCCCGCAGGCGTCTCCTTTGGAACAAAGCCCTGCTGTCCTGGGGGACGTGGTTTGCTGGGGAGCCCCATCATGGTCGCTCCCTGGGGGTGCGTGGAGGGGCTGCTCCCCGGTTCCAGCTCCTGCTGCCCACAGGACAGGGACATTTTCTGCTCTTCCTGTTTCCGTAATCCACTGCTGGGGCAAAATGCTCTCGTTGTGCTGCGTCTCTGCCTTAGTCCTGCATGCCCAGTAACATGGCCATCTCCCACGGCCCCCTGCCCCGTCCTGAGGCCCTCCTGCTCTTGCCCTGCCAGGGGTGCTTGGTGTGGGGATGCCGAGCGCTGCCTCCTCTCCCGCCCTCTTTCAGGATTTCCTATTGCACCACAGACAAGCTGCAGAACAAAGTCTTTGCCTACGTGGCGCAGAACCCCCAGAGCGGTGCCCTCGAGTGCCACGCCTTTCTGTCGCCCAAGAAGAAGATCGTAAGCGCTGCATTTGCCCCCCGGGGAGGGCTGGGTCCTGCGCTGCTCTTTTGGGGTGGGGTTTGCTCGCTGGTTGGCCCCTCTGCTCCTGCATGCCCGGCAGAAGCGTTCCCCACCTCCCTCCCGGGGCCCTTTGCAGGGTGCTGCCTCGCCAGCTGCCCCGGTCGCCTTTTCTTGCCTCGTGTCGCCCATGCAGGCCCAGGCTGTGACTCTGACGGTGGCTCAGGCCTTCCAGGTGGCCCTGGATCTCTGGGAGGCTGCGCAGGCAGGTACGGATGATGGCCGTGCCCCTAGCCATTGCTATGCCAAACCCGTGACCTGCTCCCGCCTGGCTTCCTTGGTGGCTTGGTTGCCCCCCCCCCCGCCGGGTGCACCCTTCTTTTCCAAGGTTGTGGGGTGGTGAGGATGGCGGGGGGCACAGGAGGGGGTGTTCATGTCAAGGATGTGAAGTGCCAGCAAATGGGAAAGGGGGGGCGCTGTTGGGGGTCTTGGGGGTTTCAGCCTCTGGGCATTTTTTCTCCACCAGGCTCCAGGGAAGGGGAGGGGGAGAAGAAGCCCTCCCTGAGTCCGCTGTGCCCCCCTGTGGAAAGCACCCGCCCGCCTGGCAGGTCACCCCTTGGCAGCCCCCCCTTCAAGAACAACTTTGAGGTACGGTATTGGGAGTGACCTGCTGCCCCACTGCCAGGCCCCCTTGGCTCTCAGGGCCAAGAGGCTCCTTCCCTCACCAGCCCCACCTTTGTATGTCAGCGGGGGCTGCCTGCTCTCTCTCTCTCTCGAGGGGCCTGGCAGCCACCTGGCTTTCTCTGGCCCTAGGAGGAAGAAGAGGAGGACGAGGAGGAGGAGGAGGAAGATCTCAACGAAGCCTTCTCTGGGTAGGGGCCTGTTGGCTGCGTCAAGGTCCCCTGTTGGTTGGGGGGCAAGGCAGTCAGAGGTGTGGGTTTTCTGTTTCTGGGGGGACACATTGAAGGGCTGCGGCAGGGCTTGTGGAATAGAAAATGGTCTGGCTGGGGGGGCTCTCCTTGCTGCTGCTGCTCTGATCTTTGTCTCTTCTCTGCCCCAAGCCGCGTAGAGGAGAGGGGCCGCCCCACCACAGGTAACCATTGACACCCCCCCAGCATGTCCCTGCCCTCAACCTTTGCTTGGGATGAAGGGGTGGGGGAATCCCTTTGAAGCCTTTTCATTTACCTTCTTCCAGGGGAGCTGGGGGTTCCCCTGCATTTTCACATGGACTCTTCCATTTGTAGGTTTCTCTCCCTCTCTGTCTTTTTCCTTCCTCTTGAGTGGCTCCTCTCAATGCCCTTGTGTGTTTCAGGTGTGGGGGGGCTTGCGTTTGGGGGCTCCCCAGTTGCCCGCTTCCAGTCAGTGGCGGCATGGGGCTGCAGCCCCCCCAGCAGCTGCCTGCCTCCGGGGACATTTTTCTGAGGCTGCTTCTCCTCATCTTTCTCCTGCCACTCACCGTGTCTTCGCTGCTCATCTCCAGCACAGCCTCTGCTGCCCCTTGTCTGTCACCCACAAGGACCAGCTGCCCCCACCCCTGGGAACCTGGTCTAGCCTGCCTTGGACCCTCAGCAGCAACCTAGGCCAGCCCCTCACCCTACTGGAACCCCAACAGCACCCTGCGGGGCATTCAGCAGGGATCCTCAGCCCCAGAACCTCTTCTGCGGGGGGGGGGGCAGCATGAGTCTTGGGGGTGGGTGCACCAGGCCTCCTCATGGTGCTCTTGAGGCCTGAACATTGGGGAGGGGCAGCATTCAGATTCCCATCAGTCCTCACCCACCCCATATTGAGGAGGGCTGTGTTGAGTGTAGATAAATCCTTCCCTCTGCTGCCCCCCTCCGCCCTGCTGTCCAGCTCTGGTGGGAAGGCAGCCCCCTCCCCTCCCCACCAGCTGCTCATCACTGCCAAATCACAGCTTTGTAGCAAAAAGACTAGTTTTTAATGTCCTTTTCTAAAGGGAAATAAACCATTTCTACTGTTGTTGTACTTGGGTGTCTTTCCTTGCAGAGGCCTCAGCCCACGGGGGAAAGGGGCAGCGAGTGGCACAGCCGGCCAGCTCTGGGGGAGCCCGGCTGGCACACAGGGGGGTGGGGGGCATAGCACCGTCCGTCTCCTTCCTGGGCCGGGATTCCTGGCTCACCTGCCTGGGGCTCACCAGTCTGGCACCACCTGGAAGCCACTTCCAGAGCTCTTCGGGTGAGCTATGCCAGGCGGGCCTTCCCAAGGGGGGAGAAGCAAGCCAAGTGGGCCTGGGGGGCAGCCCTTCTGTGGGGCGAGAAGGTGGGCAAGCAGGGGATTCCACAGCCCCCCACCATTGCTCTTTGCTGTGCAAGGGGGGGGGGAGCCTGCGAGGGTCTTCACTTGTTAAAGTAGGTTCTCTGGCTGGGGGGGGGGGAGTGGAGCAGCAGGGTGGCAGAAGAGGGTCTTTTGCTGCCCAGCTGGGGAGGCGGAGAGCTGCCTGTCCTGAGGGAAGGGTGGGATGGGGTGGCTTGACCTCCAGGCAAAGGGCCCTGAGCTGCTCTCAGCCCCACAGCTGGAGGGAAATAGGCAAATGGGGCTCTTCTCTCTGCCAGGACCGAAAGGCCACCTGCCACTCCCAATGCAGCGCTCTGAGCTGAGCCTTCAGGCCAGAAGCGCTGGATTCCTGGAAGGCGGTGCTGGGTGCTCGTGTGTCATGGGGGGGGGCTCCTCCTGGATGTGGCCAGGGGGTGGTGGTGGGTGGCAGTTCTCCAGCTGCCAGGAGGGAAGGGACCCCTCCTGATCTTGCTGAGAAGGAAGAAGGTGGAGGTGGGCTGGGGGTGGCTTTGGCTGGAGGGGGAGGGCAAAGGCAGTTGGCACACAGCTGGTACCTGCCCAAGAGGAAGCCAAGGGCAGCTGTCAGGAACCCTATAACTGCGGTGGGAGGGGGCAGGTGGGAAGGCATAGGGGCTGAAGGGAACTCTTGAGGGAGGTGACAAAGTCTGCCCAGCATGGTCTTCTGGGTGGTGGCCCCGCTCAGGGCCCAGTCCAGAGTTTCCATGGTGAAGCTGCAGGGGGGGGGCTGGGCGAGGTCGCGCCTTCAGCTCCCACAACGAGGCTCTTCGGATAGTAGCGGTGGGTGGCGCTGGCCTGTCCAGTGGGTGGCGCTGCTGCTGCGCTCTCCGTTGGCGGTGGCCCCAGAGAGAAGGGTTGGACGAGAGGGTGAGCCCGGCTTTCCGCATGCACTTTGTCCCCGGCGGGCTCCATGCAGGTCTGCTCCTCCTGGGGCGAGAAGAAGCAGGAACTCTTTGCATGCAGGGAAGCAGGAGGCTGCGACGGTGGTGGCAGGCGGAGGCCACTGAGGTCCCCGCGAGTTTCAGCTACACCTCGATGATGTTGACAGAGGGCGATTTCATCTTCTGAAAAAGGGAGAGAGAGGGTCGTGGGAGCGAGCAGGACCCCCAGAGCTATTGGGGGCCCCGACGCCTCCCACTCCCTCTTGGCCAGGCTGTGCCCCTCCCCCGCAGCTGTACTGCGGCGCCCCCATTGCCCTGGAGAGCGCCCGGCTCCTTCAAAAAATGCGTGTCCAAAGTCCCCACCTGTCATTTTCCCTTGCAAGATGGCAACCCGCCCTGGGTGGGTTCGGTTCCGGCGCCCTTTCTCCCCCTTCAGGCCGGCTGCTGCCGACGAAGAGCGCTCCTAGTGACCCAACTCGGCCAAAGCCGGCTTCCCCGGAGCCCCGACGGCTCCCGGCGCCGCGCTTTTGCTCCAGCCGCGCAACCAGCATCCGGAGGAGAAGGAGGCGGTGGCGGCACAGACCCGCTCCAGCCGCCGAAAGCCCCGAGGACGGGGCAGCAGCTCCGGCCCCGCTGTCTCGGGCTGGGCTGCCCGCCGTCGAGCTCCGCGCCCTGGCCCTCCTCCCCGGCGATGGTGGGCTGAGCCAAGCTCCCTCTTCTCCCCTTCCGACCCGGCCCCCGCCCGCTCCTTTGCTGGACGCCCCCCACCTTGCTGCGGAGGAGGCCCCCGGTGGGCCGCTCGGGCGTGCTGTGCTCCGAGGCCGGCTTGCTCTTCTCCTTGTTGTTGTTGGAGTCGTTGTCCTTGATGATGTCGTATTGCTTGCAGAAGAGGGCGATCACCGCTGCGGAAGCAAGGAGGAAGGAAGGTGAGGAAGGGCCTCCATCGCGCAAGGGTCTCTCCCCCCGCCCCCGCCCCCGCCTTTGGACATGCTGGAGTCAGTGGCTGGTTGCTTCCCAGATCTTTTATTTGCGCAGAAGTTCAACACAGCTCAGTCAGAAAAGGGAACTCGCGTCGGCCCTGCGCCCCGAAATAAGCATTTCTACCCAATCTCCCGCGCGTCGCCTTGATCCGGGGACTCTTCAGATTCACGGCGATTTTACCCTCTCAGAGCTGTTGCTTCTGCACAATGCCCGTCAAAACCCAAACCCAGATGCCAAACTGCCCCTCGGGAACTTGGGGTGCGCCCCCCCCATAAGCATCCGACCGGGAATCACAAGCGGAGAGGAGGAAAGGGCTGCGCTTTGCTCAGGTCCTGCTTGCAGACTGGGTAGCCACTTTTTGAGGTGCCCCGCTCGCTTGGGCCTGATCCTGCTGCTGCTGCTGCTGCTGGGCTCTTTTGACGGAGCCGCGTTCAACGGGATGCTTCATTTGGGCGCGCAAGGCTGTCAGGTGTGGCCCCTCCGTGCAAAGAACGGTAGCCAAAAGATGCAGCAAAGAAGAAGGAACTTTGGCTGTGCCCCCAGAGACAAACTCCGGGCCAGCGCTCGTGGGATACTCACACACCCGTAGGGAACATAAGCAGAGCGTGCTGGACCCGGCCCAAGGGAGCTTCCCACCCGCCTCACCTGCCCACATGAACAGCACAGCCACGATGATGACGATCTCGCCCGTCTGCAGCTGCCGCTCCTTGTCCAGCCCCTCCATGGTGATGTCTCCTGCGGAGAGAGAGAGCTGTGCTTCGGGAGGGACGCCCCGTCGGGCGAGGCAAGGGGCTCTTTTCAGAGCCGGGGAAGAGCAAGGAGGGGAGAGCAGCTGCAGGCTGGGCAGGGTCTCGCCGGCCCCTCCGCCTGGGCTGCCCACAGGTCACTGAGGGGCCCCACCTGCCCAAGGACGGACTGACTGGGGGGAGACAGGCGGCGCCCAGCCGGTCAGCGAGGCTCCGGAGGGCGGGGGTGGGAGAGGGGAAGGTCCCCGCGGGTGCCTCGCCTACCCTGGCTGGAGCTGTTGGACGGCAGGCGGTCACTCTGCTTGAGGGTGCGGAAGTGGACCCTCTTGCTGGCCTGGCTCTCGCCGTGCAGGCCGATGCTCTGCACCTGGATGACGTAGTCGGCGTCCTCGGCCAGGTCCCAGAGCACGCACGCCCGCGTCGTCGTGTTCACCTCCCGGATGAAGCGCTGCATCTGCCCGTCCTGCCGCTGCCGGAAAGGAGGGGGGCGTCAGAGGATGAGGGCAGAGAGAGGGAGGGAAGAGAACATAGCCCCCCCCCCTTGGCTGAAAAAGGGGTTGGGGAAGTGAGAAGCAAGGGGGCGGCGGGGCGGCGGGACAGAGGAGTGGCGCGCCCCCGCCTGCCGCCTCCTCCAGCCTCACCTGCTGCAAGATGGCGTAGCCGATGACGACGTCCCCTTCCGGGACATCCCAGGAGACCATCGCGGAGTTGGCCTTGAGCTGGGTGACGGTGACGTTGACGGGCGACGGGGGCCGATCTGTGAGGCAAGCAGGGATGGAAGGGTCACTGGTGGCTGGGCAGGACTGGACTGGATGACCCCAGGGGTCCCTTCCATCTCCGCCTCGGGTTTCTCCTCCCTCCTGGGGGCTGGCACAAGTTGGTGCTGCTGCGGGGAGGACTCTGTCCAGGGAGCAGCGGCCTTTCCAGGGGATTTAGCACCCCTAGAGACGCAGGGGAGCAGGGCCTGGAAGGCAGCGTCAGCGTCCTTGATGCTGTTATACTGAAGGTGTCATTTTAGGGCTAAGAGTTATCATCTTGCAATGCAGTGCTTTCGTGCAAGCTGCTTTGAGCTTTAGTTTTTAAAAAACCAAAAAACCAAATAGAACTTAATCTGAAAACTAAAGCCATTTTCCCTCTAAAAGTGAACTCCGGTGGTGAGTACAGATAGAAACGAGACCCAGACAGAGCCGATTAAAGGTTATGAGCCCAGGACGCTTCATTTGTGTTGAAATATGGACTAAACACCATGATGGAAGGGGCTCCGTAGGCCCGAGATTCTGACTGCAAGCTGAAGAAGAAAAACATGGAAACTGGTGGTGGAACGACAGGAATATTCCTTTGAGGAGGATAATACTGGGTCAGTGAGTTCCAAAGATCAATTAAGAATTGTCTGAAAAATATTGTTTCAGCATATTTTCTTTTCTTATTTTTTGCTCCATGTTCACTGTGCCCCCCTATTCATCTTTTACTCGGAAGGGCGAAAGGTTGTTGCCTCTCCAAGGGGAAACCAGGAGAGTGGCTCAGCGGAGGGGGAAGAAGAAGAAGAAGAAGAGTTTGGATTTGATATCCCGCCTTTCACTCCCCTTCAGGAGTCTCAAAGCGGCTAACATTCTCCTTTCCCTTCCTCCCCCACAACAAACACTCTGTGAGGTGAGTGGGGCTGAGAGACTTCAAAGAAGTGTGACTGGCCCAAGGTCACCCAGCAGCTGCATGTGGAGGAGCGGAGACACGAACCCGGTTACCCAGATTACATGACTACCGCTCTTAACCACTACACCACACTGGCTCTCTCAAGGGGAGAGCCTTGTAGGGAGCCTTGACACAAGGAAAGACCCTCCATCCCGCAGAAACACCTGCTCCTTCCAGGGCTTCTCCTCCTCCGAGAGTTTCCACATTTGGACTCCGCAGTTCGCCTTCTCTTCCAGCCGACCTCCCCGCCAGTGGCGCCTCCCGCCCGCTCAGCTGTCACAGTTGCGCTCTACCGTTTCATCAGAGTCCTGGCAAAACCGCGCACCCTGGACTCCTCTTGGTCCCCTGGCTGTGCCCCCCCTTCAGCCACAGAGGCCCCCTTTCTTTGGGGGAAAGAGGCAGCAGGTTGCCTCCTGCCCTGGCTGGGCTGCGCTTTCCTGACCTCGGCCACAGGGCCGCTCCCTACCTCCAGCTCCCTCTCTAGAGGAGACCCGGGGTGGAGAGTGAGGGGAGGCTATGAACCCCCCAAGGATCCCCTTCTGCTCCTGCGCCATTTCTGCAGTTGTATTTTAAGCCATTCATTTGAGAAACCTCTGTTTTGAGGGCACCAGGCAAGAAGCAGGAGGGCCATCTATTTGACCAGTAAACGAATAAATGTATTTCTTGGAACTCTGCGGGCTTGACTGCCAATAGGTCCCCTTCGCCATACCTGCCTGCTTTCAGACTCCCCGGGATTGGCAGCTCCTGACAACCACCTACTTTCCTTGCAAGCTGCACTTACAACTCCTAGGGGCCTCGGCTCAAAGTCAGCTATTATGCATTAAAAAGACGGACCCCGCCAAGCAGGGGAGTCTGGGGGGCGGAAGCCGGCGTGTGGAGAGAGGTCAAAAGGTGTCCTCCTCCAAGCGAGGGAGAGTCGGGCCCCTCGTCTTGGGCAGCTGGAAGTAAAGCAACAGCCGCCGGTTTGGGGCCGGATTCCGGGCAAAGCAGGCCAGACTGAGGGGATCGTGACCGTGCGTGGGGTGTCTCATGGGTCAAGTGCGGTTTGGGGGCGTCGGGCGTCAGAATGGGCCAGAGTCACCTTCTCCTCGTGGGTCAAGGGCAGCGGAGTGGCCGCAGGGTGCCAGGAGGTGCCCCCTGCCAAGAGACCTTTGCCACCTCGAGAGGAGGCGGAGGCCGGGGACGTGGGCAGAGGCTCCTTCTCACCCAAGCGAGGCCAGCTGGCAGCCGCGGCCTTCCCTGGAGCCAGGCTTTTACTCTAATGAAATTGGCCGGGGTTCCGCTCGCGGCTGCCGGGAACAAGGCGCTTCGAGAGGGGCCCGAGCCTGCCTTGGCCGCGGCGCTGCTGCCCCGATCCGGCTGCTTCCGCGGGTAATGGGTGGCCAGTGACGCAGCCGAGCACGGCAGGGCAGAGCTGGGGCCAAAGAGACCCCCGCCTTGCCCGCCCACCCCCTCCCTCGCCCTCCGACGGCCCTCGTCGGTGTGCGGAGCAGCCCGGGTTCAGCACCGAGGCCAGCGGCCCGAGAGACAGCCAGCCGGGCCTGCGCTTGTGGGGAGAGCGCGCTGGTCTGGGGGCGCCGATCCCGACCCCCGGGGGCTTTTTCTCTCCCGCCTCCCGCCCCGCCCGGAGCCCCGGCACTTACTTGCGCGCACGAGGCACAGGTCGCAGCTGACCAGCACCAGCACGGCCGCCGGGCTGAGGTACGCGGGGAGGGAAGCCATGGCCGCGGACGGGCGCAGCACTTGCTCATGGAGCCCGGCGAGGCTCCGGGCGTTCAGGGGGCGGCCAGCGCGGGCCCCCCCGCAGTCTCCGCCGCAGCGGCTCCCGCCGGACGGGTCAGTGCCAGCGCCGCGCTCCCGGCTGCGGAGCCTCCTGCTCTTCTGCCGCCTCGCGGCTCCATCCAGGCGGGCCGAGGCGTCCGCAGAGCCCAGCGGAGGAGCCCTGCCCAGCGGCCGAGGCCCGGTTCCGCTGCGGAGACTGCTCGGGCGGCGGCAGCAGCAGCAGCAGCAGCAGGAGAGGCAACGCGGTCCCTGCAGCAGCACCAGCCGCGCTCCGTCGTGGAGACGGTCTGCCCGCCCAGCGCCGCCCAGTTGGCGCCGCCTCCGCCTCGCCTCCCCGCGAGGGCAGCAGCTGCCCCGGACCTGAGTGGCCACTGGCCGGAGCCCGGGAATTCGGGCAACAAGGAGCCCCCGCCGACGTCACGCCCCGGCCAGGGTCGAGGGGGCGCTCTTTGGCCGGGTTCCGACCTGGCGCCCTATGGGTTTATTTTGGGGGGGAGGCGCAGAGTAAGGAAGAGCCGCGCAAAGAAGAACCGAAGTTGCACGTGGGGAAAGCCCTCCGGGATTATCGGTGGGGCAGGGAGGTTTGCAGGGGGTTGGACTCGATGACCCTTGGAGCCCCTTCCCGCTCTGCCCTTTTGTGATTCTATGACGTCATTCAGCCCCAAGAAGGGCGGGATCAGACCCTCCCCCTTGCGATTTGCATACGAGAAACGTCGCTACCGTGAGGCAAGGCGTGTGCTGGGGGGGGGGGTACATTTGCCAGGTCCTTCCGCCCCCGTCCAGGACCCTCCGGGCTGCCTCTCCTCACCGGCTCGCCTGACATACTTTCTCGGTCCTTGACGCGGCAGCTGTTCAAGCCGCGCTGCGGGCGCATCTGCCTTGGGGCCTTTCACAACCCAGTTGATCCTTGGCCGGCCATTAGGGCTAAGCAGCTGATCATTCCCCAGAGGAGCCGCAGCGAAGCATTGCCACCCCAAATATCTGTTTGGGGCGCTGGCCGCCTGGCTCCTCCTCATCGGAACTCTGCTGGACCAGGCCAAGGGGTCCCATAGATTCATCATCATCATCACCACCACCAATTAAATGTGAGCCGCCCTCCACCTATAGACCTCAGGGCAGTTCACAGCATCCTTTTCCCACAGTGGCCAACACAGGAGCCAACTCCCAGGGGCTGTGGGGTCTTCGGCCCCAACAATAAAATATTTGAGGGGGCTGCTCCCTCAGCTGATGGGCATTGGCATTCAAATGTGGTGCCTGCAGCCTTCTTAAACAATCCAACTGTAAAAATCAGTAGCCACTAGGCCAGGGGTCAGCAACCCGCGGCTCCGGAGCCGCATGTGGCTCTTTTACACCTTTGCCGCGGCTCCGGGGCGGATACTAGCGAGGGGAGGAGGCGCATTGTGTGCCCCGACACTCCCCACTGTTTTAAATGTCGCAATGGTTTTGCGGCTCCCAGTTTTTTTTTCTTCGGTCCAAGTGGCTCTTTTTGTCTTAAAGGTTGCAGACGCCTGCACTAGGCCCTTGACCATCATCGAAAACCTCCTGACAGCAGAGGGACACAGTAAAAGGATGGTATCCACAATATACAAAATATGGCTCCAAAATCCCACAAACCCCCTTGACACAATCAAAGAACAATGGGAAGATGACATAGGCTATGAAGTTAAGCCCACCCAATGTACTAGAATGTGGCCTAAACCTCCTTTTAGGTCACTATCAGCCAAAAGAAGGGAACTCACTCTGAAACTCGCCTGCAGGTGGTACTTAACACCCTGGAAACTGGCGCTGATATCCCAGGATTTTAATGTTTGAAGTTTTATTCTGTTTTTAATGTTCTGTTGAAAGCCGCACAGAGTTGCTGGGGAAACCCAGCCCGATGGGTGGGGTAGAAATAATAAATTATTATTATTTTTTATTATTGGAGAAGCTACTGCACCTTCACAGGCACATACCTCCACATGTGGTGGGAATAACCTAAAATCCAACCCTTCTGGATAGCAGTTCTACAAGAGATATGCAAAAAAACTAACAGGTATTAGAACTCACCCCAGAATTGGGCATACTGAACATCTTCCAAGATCGCAAAGACCACTCACGTTATAGAGAGCTTATAACCTACCTACTCTCAACAGCCAGGAGCTTCCTACCTAGACAGTGGAGGAACCTGTCAGGAATAAACATGGACCAAAGGTATCAAATTGTATGGGAAATGGTCTTGCTAGAAAAGATAACCAATAAACTGAAACTGACCTGGGGACAAATAGAAGAGGACGCCTTCACCCCAGTATGGCTCATCTTTATCACATACACAGCCCAACAAGACAACAAGAAGAATCCACTGACAGCATAGGAATCAATCCAGCTTACCTGACCCAACAAGCCCCCCCCCCAAAAGCCCCACTGCAAACAACCACAGACAACCAACCCCACCCTGCCCTCCAACACCTCTCACTACCAAGGAAATGTAATAAACAACTGGAAAGAGAACCTACCCAGTTGACGCTGACACAAAACCCCACACCTAAACTATATAAATGAATGTACCATAAGCCTCCCCACCCCACCCCTCCGCCCTCTTCCTCCCCAACCTTGTTCTATATTCAACACTCATGTCTTTCCACAAATGTAACTGATCTGGAAGAAAGACTGTTGTAGCAGGAACCCCCCACCCCAATCATTCAGTTTGTACAAACTTCACACACTCACACTCACACACTACATATGCCACACTTCTGTTATAAATTCATAGGAAAATCAACCATACATCGGATTTGCACTGTTCCATTTTTATTTTACTCCATATGACAAGGACTATCAAAGGGGGGTGGCTTGGTTCTGGTCAGCCATAATCCCTTCACCATCCCAGCACATCCACAGGAGCCCTGCCCAGTTGCTATGCCAACCCTGATGGTCCTAGACAGAAGACCATCAAGATCACAAAGAACTTGCATTTGGGAGTGGATTCAGCATGGACTGAAACAAAGGACAATGACCAGATCTTCCCTCTGGGGGCAGGAAACTGCCAACTCCCCTTTGTCTCCTGGAAGTGACTCATGGGCAGGGGGAAAGGAGGAACCAGCCAGGTGACAGGACACTCAGGTTACCACCACAACTCCTCCCTCAACCCCTCCTTTCTGTAATGTATGCATGATGTTTCTGGGGGTGGGCTTGACCTAGAGGATGGGAATTTCAAAAGTTTTTATAAGGTCTTGCACACCATCTTTCTGGGTCTTTCCTCTCTCTGGCAAGTGAGGGGAACACCCTGTTGCAACAGTTCAATAAAGGCCAAGCCTATAGGCTGCTGTTTTGCTCCAAGTTATCCTGGTTGGTGTCTTTGTTTTTGTCCAAGGGAGCCCTCGGATTTTTCCGGTAACACTGTACAACCTGAAAAAAAGAGACAAGGCATGCACTTTTGTAAACCAAGAACATCTTTAATGCCTGCACCGCATCATGTGCTCAGTTATGCGGGACACGGCTTACCTGCCCCCCCCGTGGCCCATCAGGGGCCCCAAAGGGAGCTCGGCCAGGAGGGCTGGAGCCCCGGAGCCTCGCGGCCTCGAACTGGGCACGCCAGGAGGGCTGGGGCCGCCAGGAGCCAGGAGGGAGGGCGAGGGGGGCCCTGCTCTCGGACGAGGGCAGGTCCCCTCCCGGAACGGGCGCCATTTGGGGAGAGGCGCGGAGGCAGCGGACCTCTCTCGGCCCCAAGGCGCCATCTTAGCAGAGGCACGGTGCGTGGGAAACGCGTCGAAGAGAGGGCGGGTAAGGCGCCGCCGCCATCTTGGGCGAGGGCACGGTGCCTGCCGGAATGAGCGCCATCTTAGGAGAGGCAGGGCGGGCGGGCGGTTGTCTCTCTCCTCCGCAAGTGCTGCCTCCTCCCTCCGGTTCCGGGATGGGAGCCACCGTGGCGCAGATATAGGCGGCTAAGTGGCCGTCTTGGGCCCCCTCAGTGGCCAGAGCAGCCCAGATAGACTGCCTCTGACCTTGGAGGCTCCACGGAAGCAGCGCCGCCCCTCCAGGGCGGGGGGGGGAGGGGGCCTGTCGAGCTCGCAGAAAACGACAACTCCCGTAGCCTGGGCGTCCCCAAAGGATTCTGGGAGCTGTAATTTGAGAGCAGCCCCTGATTCCCCTTGCAGATCCCTTCAGGCAACCTGGGAACTGTAGTTTCCTATGTGGGCAGAGAATATTCCCTGCAGCCTTTCCCAAGGGGACTCTAGGACTTGCACTTCTGAGAGGGTCTCCTGGACACCCTGAGCAAGCTACACTTCCCAGCATGCTGGGGACTACTGCTTGCTCAGGGCATTGAGGGTTGTGATACCCTGCGCAGAACTACGGTTCCCAAAACAGGTCTAAAAGCCCATTCCTCTTCCTAGATAACTCTGGGAACTGTAGCTCGGTGGGGGAAACAGCCCTTGGTGTCCTAAATAAACTATACAGTAGTTCCCACGATTTCTGCCAAATGATCCTGGGAATTGTAGTTCAGGGAAGGGAACTAGCAGCCTCCAAACAACTCCTGGCGCCCTGAACAAACTACAGTTGCCAGGACTTTCCCAAAGCATCCTGGTAGCCCACTCTGGTAAGTGCAGTTCCTTTGGGGGTAAATCACAAACTCCCAGCACCCTGAGTATGCATCATTCTGCGTTTCCCTTTGGACTTGTCACTAGATGGAGCCAGAGGAGGGACAGAGGACTGGCCCCTGTTCTACAGTTTTGTTTTCTTTCCCTGCAGGCCTCCCAGCTGTCTGGATTTCTTCCGCCACCACCCTCATTAAAAACATGGATTTTTAAAATAAAGGGAGATGGGAAAAGGTTTCTCTCAATATTTTCTGTGCTTAGAACTCTGTACCTAAGAAAGGTTGCTCTCAAATACTATCTGCAGTAAATTCCTGTGCTAATCCTGTGCTAATCTTACTTCTGCAAATTTTGGCCAGACAGTTAGCACACCGCCAGTGACTGCTTGCAAAATTTGGCTGGCAGGTCAAAAGTTCGTTTCCTGCCTAGCCAGCTAGCAAGAAACCGCTGCTGTTAGCAATAACTAACCAGACCTGCTAAATTTGGCTGGCAGGTCAAAAGTGCAGATTTAACCAGGCCTGCTAAAGAGGCCCCTTTTCCTGTCTTATGCTTACTAATGCAAAGATGAGAAAAGACACGTGTACGAAGGAGAGGGGAGGGAGTGCTTAGCTAGCGGAAAAACAGGAATGTTTAGCAAGCAATAAAATGTGTTTAGCAAGCAAAATAGAAAGACAGGAATGTTTAGCAAGCAATAAAATGTGTTTAGCAAGCAATATGGATGTGCCATGTAAGGGAATAATTTGAGAAGGTATGGGAGGGGGGAGAGTGCTCAGAAAGTATAAGAAAGTTTGCTGAAGTGTCTTGCTTTACAGCCAGTATATTTTCAGGAGCTATCCAGCTGGTTGTCTCTGTGTACAGATTGTCTCTGTGCACAGATTTCAATAAACTTTTTCTCCAAAAAAGATTTTGCTTTCCTGGTACTTTTGTTCCCTCCAAGGTCCGGGGATGGCGTGGCTGATGGATCCCTAGGTAAATAAGGCTTCATTTCTTTGGGGGCTCGTCCGGGATAAGCCCTCTCCCCAATACGGACCTGAGGGCCAGGCTCAACCAAGGTGAACAGCTCAGCAGCGTTTGCAGGCTCCCGTGCGCACCCCGCCTGTTTCGTGGGGGGAGCCAGCCACACTGTCCTGCAGTGGAGACATCTTGTTGAGGGAGAAAAACAAAGAGGACGGCGCCGAGGGGACAGGTCCGCAGCGGAAAAGGTAAGCCCGACGGAAAGGGCAGCCCGACGGAAAGGGCGAGGCCTGATCAGCCTCAATTGGTTGTGCAGTAGAGTGCCAGCCACCAGGAATAAGGGGATTGGTTGTGCAGTAGAGTGCCAGCCACCAGGAATAAGGGGATTGGTTGCGCAGTAGAGTGCCAGCCACCAGGAATAAAGGGGACTGGTTGTGCAGGAGAGTGCCACCAGCAAAAATTTGGAACAGAAGAAGGAGGGAAAATTATTTTGGTGTGTTTTGTGTATTGCATGCTGAAATTATTTTGGTGTGTTTAGTGTGTTACATGTTGAAATTATATTGGTGTGTTTTGTATGTTGTATGTTGCATGTCAAGGTACTCTAGTGGCTGAATTGTCAAGTGTGGGCCAGGGCTTAGTGTCCCCTTGGCCGAGCGATTGTAGGTCTGTTGTGTGTGAAGTACCTGGAAGAAATGGGTTCTGGCCAAAGTAAAAGTACCCCTTTGAAATGCTTTTGGGGATTCAAGCTGATGAGAGGGGAGGATGAGGACATTGTGTAAATTAGATTGGCCCACCCCAAAATAACAAATTGGCCGTCCATCAGGACCCTTGATTTGCAACTCATTAATCCATTATATCAGAACATTTTGAATGTCCACCCTGATCAAATCCCCTACATTTCCACATGGAAGACCAATGTGGAACAGAACCCCCCCCCCCTCCTGGCTGAAGTCATGCTGCCAAAAAGTCTCAGGCAGCCGTATCTGCTCAGTCAGGAAGACAGGAGGACAACCCCCCAGTCCTCCAGGATTCAGAGAGGGAAGAAGATAAAAGTTTTGATGCCCCACCACCTCATGCCCCGGCAACAGCCCTGGCACCACCCCCGCCACAGGGAACAGATGGCCCAGCCCCCAATCCCGTGGACAATGCATTGGTAGACCTGGGCGAGGATGGAGAAAGGGAGGAACGAGAAGAGGATGGTGAGGATGAGGAATTTGTAAAAAGATTAGTTAAGTTGATAGGTGATAATAAGAACAGGCAGAACGTTTGAGAAAGTATGTGGAACCTTATGCAGGAGAAGTGGACGTCAGTCCCCATATGTTAAAAACAGCGGGATGTGTAGGGGAACAGAGAAGAAAGTGGCAGAAAGAGTGGGGAAGGCAGTGAAAAGAGTGACCCTCCATAGGGCACATAAAGCACAGGAGGAGGGCGCGGCCAGAGTGATGCCTCTCCATAGAGTGTATGACCCTCCGGCCCCCACGGGACCTAACGGGGTGGTGCCCAATAGAACTTATACAGTTCAACATGTCCCCTTCTCTAGTGCAGATGTTTGTAATTGGAAGAACCAAAACCCTTCATTTGAAGAAAACCCTGCCAAAATCATTAAGCTGTTTGAGGGAATTTTTTTTTAAAACATACAACCCCACTTTTTATGATGTGCAATATTTGATGGATGCCCTGCTAGCTACAGAGGAGGATAGGCGAATTCATGCTGAAGCCCGAGCACACATGAGAGCGCAGGGGGCAGGAGATCAAGCTGTTGCAACAGGATATCCTGAAACTACACTGAATTGGGATTATCAGACCATTGAAGGGCAAAATACCCTCACCACTTATCGCCAGAATGTCTTAAATGGCATGAGGAGGGCAGCCAGAAAACTCACCAACTTTGTGGAGGCCAGAGAAATAGTGCAAGGAACAGAGGAGGCCCCTGGAGCCTACTTAAAGAAGCTGAAGGAAGCCTACCGCCAGTATATCCATGCCCCTATCATAAAAACTGCCTTTGTAGCCCAAGCAGCGCCCGATATTTGCCGAAAAATCCAGATGGGCCACACCCTGAAATGGATGTTAGAAAATAGCCCAAACCACTTATAATCAGAGAGAGGAAGAGGCCCAGAAGAAAAAAGGAGAAGTACCAGGCAAAGAAGTTGATGGCCCTGAAGACGGGAGGTCCACCGTTAGAAGAAGAAGAGGAGGGCGAGGCCGCCTAGGAAAGAGTCAGCGTGCCATCTGCCGAAAGGCACCTATTTCCTCTCCCAGGCTAAAATGAGGAAATGTCAGATGCTACTACATCCGCGTTAGAAATTCCAAGTCACCACAACCCTCAACCCAGCTGCCCTATTACCGGTAGGAGTAGGTGAGGAGCCCACGCATGATTGCATTGAAGTAATGGATGAGGTGTATTCTAGCAGGCCTGACCTTAAAGATGAAGCAGACCCCCAGTGGCCATCATGGTTTATGGATGGAAGCAGCTTCATTGAGGCTGGACACCGGAAGGCAGGTTATGCAGTGGTAGCCCTGGAAGACCAGGTGATCGAAGCAAAGTCACTCCCGCCTGGAACATCGGCCCAGCTGGCAGAGCTAACTGCGCTTACCAGAGCCCTGAGCCTGGCAAAGGGACAGAAGATAAACATTTATACAGATTCTAAGTATGCATTCCTGACTTTACATGCCCATGGAGCCTTATGGAAAGAAAGAGGTTTGCTTACCTCCAGAGGACGCCAGGTGGCCCACCCACAAGCCTTGTTGAACCTTCTGGATGCTGTATGGGAGCCCGAGGCAGTGGCAGTTATCCATTGTTATGGACACAAGACTGGACCAGGAGAAGTGGCCAGAGGAAACCGATTGGCAGACAGAGTGGCCAAGGAAGCAGCCCAAGAACTGGCCCCCGCCTTGGTTATTGGAGCACTGGTCCCAGAAGAAATTTTAAGCACCACTGACAAGCCAGCTTATACGAAGCAGGAAAGGGACACTGCAGACGCTCAGGAGCTGACATTGTCCAAAGAAGGATGGTACCTTACCCCTGATGACAGGATATGGATTCCAGAGTCCCTTTCTCGGCAGGTTACTCAGAGATACCATGATTCAACCCACATAGGACCAGATGCTACAACCAAGCAGCTGGAGAAATGCTTCTATATAGCCCACCTCTACCAACTGGCAGCCCAGATTTCCAGGAAATGCCTGCTGTGTCAAAAGAATAATCCCAGAGCCGGACCACTGGCTCCCCCAGGGATTCAGCATAGTGGAACTGCACCTATGGAAGATCTTGTCGTGGACTTTACTGAATTACCCCGTTGTGGACTACACCGCTACCTGCTGGTGGCTGTGTGCACCTACACCGGATGGGCCGAAGCATGGCCAACAAAGACTGGAAAGGCATTTGAAGTAACCAGGTGCCTGCTTAGGGAAATCATCCCTCGCTATGGATTGCCAAGGTCCATAGGATCTGACAATGGACCAGCATTTGTTCATGCAGTCCTACAGGGACTGGCAAAAGCGCTCCAGATCAACTGGAAGCTGCATACTGCTTATAGACCCCAGAGTTCTGGAAAGGTAGAGAGAATGAACAGGACTCTAAAGAATCAGCTGTCCAAGCTGACACAGGAAACCGGGTCTAATTGGGTGACCATGTTGCCCTTGGCATTACTCAGGGTCCGCAGTCTCCCGTCAAAGCGAACCCACCTGTCACCCTTTGAAATTGTGCTTGGGAGACCGGTCCCATATGTCAGAATGTTGTCCCCACATGCTGGTCAGGATATGCAATTGAATAATTAAGTCCAGATATTCTTCCGAGTTTTCTTTTGTCTCAACAGGTGGACCCAGGCTCGCAACCCCTGTGTGTTGGCTGCATCAGTTCGAGCCAGGTGATGAAGTGTGGGTAAACGATTGGGCACGGACGCAGCAACAACCGTGCTGGAACCTTATACCGTCCTGCTCTCCACACCCACCGCCGTGAAATTCGCCGGCATCACCCCTTGGGTCCACCACACCAGAGTGACCACTATAGATTGAACTGTGCAGTTAAATCCTGATTAACCCCTTCGGCTGACCATCTCCAGACCCTCCGCTGATGACCGCTCTGCTGATATCACACCGGAAGCTGATATCTCAACGCACAGCTGAAGAAATGGATGGGAGGGACGCCCGCGGGCAGCGTCCCCAACGTGAAAACCCGTGCCGGGACTGATCCAGGAAGTCCACCAGGACATTTAATACTTTCATAAGGACTTTCTCTTTTCCTTTTTTTTCTGTTATATTCTGTATTGATTTGCTCTATGCCCCACAGCCCTGACCCTACCGAGCCATACCGCCCTTACTGGCCTGCTGGCCTCTGCTACGACTGGTTCGTCTTGCCGGTGGTAAGAGATGGCGTGCTCATTGACTACTGGAAACAGGGGTTTGATGAGGTTACTATACCAACCTCATCTGATGGACCAGGTTCTAATCTTAATCCAGGCGTTAGATGGGACGGAACCTATCTTAATGCAAGTATTGCAGGGGTGGGAGCCTTAACCAGGTGTGCATTGAAATTGCTAAACAAGTGCCAGTAAGAATTGCCACCCCAGGATTTCAGCTTCCATATGCTCTGGTCAGTAGGGAGGCAGCACGAGAGTTCAATCCACCCAACAGGGTTAGTAGAAAAGTTGACCCACATAGTGGGAGCATCAGCTCACCGGTGGGCTCTCATCCTTGAGGCTCAACAGGTAATCGGGCACAAATATCAGTGGGCTCTTCAACAATGAGCACACCCCCTGAATATTGCTGGGAGGAACCATGGAGTGATTGGGGGTGGTGGATGGGAGTTATTTCAACTGCCCTTGCCACATGGATGTGTCTCTTTTTCTGCTGGCATGAGCGTCATAGGCTCTGCGGGAGACGACGACCCGATCCTTCTATCCCCTTGATGATCCTCCTAGTGTTCCTCGTTCTCCTAGTTGCAGGAGACAAGGAAGGTGCTGCACCTGGTGAACATGGTCAGATGGGGACTAGATTATTGAGTAAAATATCACGAGGAGAAAATTATCATAAGATGTGGAAAGACAATATTTATATCAAGGATATGTTTAAGTTCACCACAATGCTAAATCTTTCCAATTGTTGGCTGTGTATGCACATGCCACCTTATGCTAAATGGCCAGGTTTGATGCTACATGGAATTCCCATTGGTAACATCTTCAACATAGAGAGGAGTTTGTGTGCTAGTTCATTTTCATTGCTGTATGTTTATCCCAGATAATAATGTCAGCATTTCGGCCACAATTGACCACATGGAAACAATGATAGCTGAAAACCCGCTAAAAACTACAGAAGGTGATCCATGGAATTGGTTATATTCTTGGTTGCCCGATGGTGGATGGATGGGGAGGATATTTACTATGGTGATAGGCCCAATAATGCTTCTATTGCTTTTTTGCTTTTGTATTTCCTGCTTGATGCAATGCTTGCAGAATATGATGGGAAAGATGATGTCTCGCATGATGGGACCTCGCGTGATTGCTGTAATGAGAGAATATAGACCCCTACCCCAGAACGAATCTAAGTAATAGATTGTTCAAAAGAAGAGGAGGGAGTAAAGGGAGATGGGAAAAGGTTTCTCTCAATATTTTCTGTGCTTAGAACTCTGTACCTAAGAAAGGTTGCTCTCAAATACTATCTGCAGTAAATTCCTGTGCTAATCCTGTGCTAATCTTACTTCTGCAAATTTTGGCCAGACAGTTAGCACACCGCCAGTGACTGCTTGCAAAATTTGGCTGGCAGGTCAAAAGTTCGTTTCCTGCCTAGCCAGCTAGCAAGAAACCGCTGCTGTTAGCAATAACTAACCAGACCTGCTAAATTTGGCTGGCAGGTCAAAAGTGCAGATTTAACCAGGCCTGCTAAAGAGGCCCCTTTTCCTGTCTTATGCTTACTAATGCAAAGATGAGAAAAGACACGTGTACGAAGGAGAGGGGAGGGAGTGCTTAGCTAGCGGAAAAACAGGAATGTTTAGCAAGCAATAAAATGTGTTTAGCAAGCAAAATAGAAAGACAGGAATGTTTAGCAAGCAATAAAATGTGTTTAGCAAGCAATATGGATGTGCCATGTAAGGGAATAATTTGAGAAGGTATGGGAGGGGGGAGAGTGCTCAGAAAGTATAAGAAAGTTTGCTGAAGTGTCTTGCTTTACAGCCAGTATATTTTCAGGAGCTATCCAGCTGGTTGTCTCTGTGTACAGATTGTCTCTGTGCACAGATTTCAATAAACTTTTTCTCCAAAGAAGATTTTGCTTTCCTGGTACTTTTGTTCCCTCCAAGGTCCGGGGATGGCGTGGCTGATGGATCCCTAGGTAAATAAGGCTTCAAAAAGATGCATGAAATAAAGAGTAATATATTTACGTGGTCCATGAAATCAATTTGGAACTTCAGACTTTGTGTGGGCACAAACAAGATCTCCATCTCATCCATTCAGACATGACGTTTTCCCCTCCCTGTGTGTGCAGGCAGATGTGAAATGACTCCCAGCTCAGTTTTTTAAAAAATGTGTCATAAATTCAGCCCCAAGAGAGGCATTCAATCAAATCTCTATACTTTTAAAAGAAGTGGAAAACAATAATTATGTAGCTAAGAAAAGTGATCTGTTTCCTTTTTGTCCTCCTGGAACAACTCAGCCAAGCCAGAGGGACTCATTACCATCTCTCACCTGTGTCAGGAAGGAGGTGGAGACAATAAATAAGCTCTTGGGGATCCATTAAATTAAATCCATCAAATGCAGAAGTTACCACAAAGAAATACACAAGCATGATTTCTTTGAATGCAGCATAGAAGGAAACAGAAACTGGTTACAGGTCAAATCAGAATTTAATGTGAAAAAAATTCTCTTTATTTAATAAATTGTCCTAGCTAAAGAGCAGCTACTAATATTACAGCTGACATAGTTCTAGAATCAAAACAGCCAGCCTCCTGTACTGCTCTGCAAAAACACCTTATAAACATATTTTGCCAGGGAGGTGAACGGATGGGGGGGGGGCCACAGCATGCAGAGCAGGCTTAGAACTTGCACTACATTTAACTGTATTTACAAAGTCAAATTTGCAATCTTTCTTATTCCGAAACACTCAGGATCTCATACAACATGATATTAATAACAAAATTATACATACACATATACATATATATTTTTTTTAAAATCAACATTTTGAGCACAGCAATTTAAGTTTGCTTTCCTTTTGTTACCAGAAAGGCCAAAGCAGCACAACCTGTCTTCTTATAAGGACTTAGCATCTGCTGGGTGCAGTACATGGTGAATCGAAACCACAAAGAGGCACAGCAGGACAAAGGGGCTGGCTGATCAAAAAGGTGTTGACAATCTAAGAAGACAAAGTGCCCAAGTGACAGCTGAGCAGATCACCGGAGGCAGACTTACTTTTTATCCTTCTCCTTTGACCAAAAAATAAATACAATGGGGGTGGGGAGGCTTGTAGCGTAGCTCACAAAACAAAAGCAAGACAGTCTCTTGCACTCAGGCTTACCATCTAAAAATACATGACACAAAATGAAAATGTATTTGTGGGGTGGGGAAGCAAACTGAGAAAATAATTTTTTTGTTACAAAGTTCCTACAATGACCAGCTGGAAAGGAAACACCACAGAAAGACCTGAATACATCCACCTGCTTCTGTGCCAAACTCACTGGCAGAGGCTCTCCACTAGGGTGGCATACTGTGTGAGGCGAGGCAGGTATAATAATAATAATAATAATAATAATAATAATAATAATAATAATAGTAATTCATTTATACCCCACCCATCTGACTGGGTTTCCCCAGCCACTCTGGACGGCTTCCAACAAAATATTAAAAATACAATAACACACCAGACATTAAAAACTTCCCTAAACAGGACTGCCTTCAGATGTCTTCTAAAAGTCAGATAGTTGTTTATTTCCTAACTGAGGAAAGGGCCTCTTCGCTGGTGTGGAGTGTTTCTGCTCATGGAGCTCTCTCCCTAGGAAGGCTTGCTTGGCTCCTAATCTGGAATCTCTTCAGTGCCAGGAAAAGACTCATCTTTTAAAGTCCTAAGTATATTTTAACTACATCTTTCTTGATGGCTGTTTTACAGTCAATTTGCGTTTCCTTGTCTTGCATTGATTTTATTGTTGATTGTATTTCATTATGAGCTATCCCAAGTGTCATTAAGAACGGCATACTAAAATACAACAACCAAAAGCCAAATATTGCAATGACTCTCCAACATCAAAAAGGAGACTATTGGCGAAATCCAACATCTCAGGATAAAAATCAACAGAGAGTTGAAAAGAGAAAGAGAGACCACAGCAAAGGGAATGCCAAAAATAATCAACTGGTGGGACTTATCCCTCCAAATGAAACAAATTGTAACTTGTATTGAATATACAGTGGTACCTCGGGTTAAGTACTTAATTCGTTCCGGAGGTCCGTTCTTAACCTGAAACTGTTCTTAAACTGAAGCACCACTTTAACTAATGGGGCCTCCCGCTGCTGCCGCGCCGCCAAAGCACGATTTCTGTTCTCATCCTGAAGCAAAGTTCTTAACCTGAAGCACTATTTCTGGGTTAGCGGAGTCTGTAACCTGAAGCATATGTAACCTGAAGTGTATGTAACCCGAGGCAACACTGTATTCTCATACAAGAGTGACTTACAGTGTAGCTAAGCTATATAAAGGAGATGGGGAAAGTTGCTTTTGTCCTTGTTACCTAGAAGCACAGGCACTCCTTAGCAGGGGGCCATGCCCCTCTTGTGGTGGCAGAGTGGCACCTGACATGCTCCCAGTTCCATCTCTGGCCTCTCCAGGAAGAACTGTCTGCCAGTCAGTGTTGACAGTCACTAGCTTGAAGGAGCAGTGCTTGGACTCAGCACAGGGCAAATTCCTGTTTTTCTGTGTAATCACATTCTGGGCAGCACTCCAAATTGCAGTGACCATTGTTGGCTAGGAAAAATGCAATTCCACCCCCAACAGGTGCTTGGGGGGGGGGTCTGAGAAATGATGCCTTAATCCCTTGCAACAAGGGTGCATGCACTATAAGCTAAAGTGGCAGAGCAGAAAGTTCTTCAGAACAACAACAACAACAAAAGAGATACAGTTGTCCTAAGTAAGTCTAGGTGATTTTCCCTGCAGTTGGAGAGTGGGGCAGCCAGGCCGTGAATGCAGTCAGGAAGGAGCCCTGTGCCAGAGAGCTCAAAACATTCCCCGTGTCTCTAGGAGATGAAGACAGGAGAAGGACTGGGTAATGAATGTGGAGTTTAAATAATTAGGACAAGGAAACCTTTGGCAAGCTCACTTAGCGAAAAGCACTCCGTATTAGGCACAAGGAAGGAAGGATGCGGAAACAGTGCTCTGCCAGGCTGCTCAGAACCAGGTTTGAAGGCCAGCTCAGTGGCAATGCAGGGCAAAGAGGTGGGGGGGGCACCGTGGGAAAGGAGCGACATGGAGCAAAAGAGAATAAAAGCAGCCGGATTTCTATCGTTTGGGGGGGGGGCTCTTTGGAGCATGAGCCCAGAGGAGACGCCCCTCAATGCACTGTTGACTCCGCTCTAATAAAACAAAGTCGCACCCTCGTGCCTGTTGTCCAGCCTTTCTCTCTTGGGGATAAAGGGTCCCTCCAAAGAAGAATCGGGGAGTTCCCCCCTCATTTGTCTAACAATTCCCACGCAAGGCTTCACTACCAACTCCTACAACTTGCTGCCCGTGCCGCGTGCCCTCTTATTTTCTTTTAAACAACAGAATTCTCCTATTTTATATCAGCCAGTTTCTTTCAAGCAGCTGAATTTGCTAATGTCTGTGGATAAATCTCCCTCCAACCAGGGCCTTTGGATGAGGGCATGGGAGATTCTCACCCCCCTTCCAATTCAGAACAGTTTCCAAGCGACTAAGAGAGGAGAGAGTCTGGCTGCTGCGCAAGGAACCTGCTCCCTCGTTGCTCTCACCTAAAAACAATGTAACAATTAATTTTAAAAAGCTCGGACAGTATTACAGCTCATTTACAAAAATGCAAGCGGCTTCCAACCAGCAGCCCGGCGGCCGCGCGCTCCGCCCTGGAGTCAAAGGGCGCCGCGCCCTCCCCTTTATAGCCCTGTCCCCGTGGGCGCGGCCTGTGGCGAGGGAGGCGTCCAAGGGGCGGGACAAGACGCCTCCCCCCCCAGCCGAGGAGCCCCGGGAGAGCGGGAGACCCCCGCCGCCTGCCCAGCCCGACCTGCCGCAGTCCGCGAGGCTCTCCAGAGACTCTAATTTGGAACGTCGAGGATAATTAGAAATACAAAGCCGCTGGTTGTGAAGGCGCTTCCTCGGCCCAAGTGAGCAGGGCGCCGCCGGGTGCTGCCTGGCCGAGGGGGCGGAGGGGCGAAGGGAAAGGAAGCCGAGGACGGGGCGGGCTCCCGGGGTGCCCCGATGGACACACTCAAGGAAATCTGTCCTTTAGAGGCAAGACTAGGGGGGAACACTAAAGAGGCGCCTGGAGGAAGAATTCGGCTGGTCGAGGGCGGGGCGGGGCCGCCGCTGCTCGGCCTGCCCCCCCCCCGCCCCGTCCCTCCCTGGGCTTGACCAAAGGTGCCTCAGCGCCGCCTTCGCCCACTTCCGACGGCAGAGCAGCCTCCGCGGAGGAGAGCGAGCGAGCGACCCCGCCAGCAGCGCCCCCCGCCCTCCCGCCCGCCTTCCGAGGGGCTTCGGCCACCCTTCGCCCCGCCGAGAAGGTAGGGGACCGAGCCAGACCCGCTCCGGGGGCAGGGCCGGGCGAGAGGGGCGCAGGCGTCGGGCGCGGTTTCCTGAGCAGGGCAGCCCCGAGCAGCGGCGGAGAGAAGCGGCCTGGGCTCGGGGCTCGGGAAGCGCGGACTAGTGGGGGCGCCGACGAGGCGGTGAGACTCGAGCGCCGCCGAGAGCGGCTGACTGGGGGTGGGCCCAGTCAAGCGCCTTCAACTGTTTACGATTTTTTATTAAATGTCGATCGCGCCCTTCGTCGGAAGATCACAGGTCAGTTTGCAGGGGGTCGGCCTAGATGACCCTGGGGGGTCCCGTCCAACTCTAAGATTCTATACAAGCACAACATAGTATAATGTAGTAATAAAAATAATAAATACCCCCCCCCCCGCACATTTAAAAGACCAGAGGTTATTCAGCAGCCTGCATGGCAAGGTGTGGCTAGATGCCCCTGGGGGGTCCCGTCCAACTCTCCCATTCCATGAGTCTGGCGTTTCCACCAGGTGCCTAATGGTGTTTCTCTGGCGTCAGGTTTCACAGCGCAGCTCAGACAGTGTCAGGAAGGGGGGGGCAGACTCAGCCCACTTGTTTACCCTTTGGTCACCCCCATGCAAGGGGGCACAGTGAGGGGGGGAGCTCCAGCACAGGCCCCTCTTGCCCTGGCAGGCCCAGCCTGGCACCCTCCTCCCTGTCTGCTCTTTGGCACCCTGCAGCCCTCTGGAGACTGGGATTGGCTGGAAGGAGCTGCCGCAGTTTGGCCCCTGTCAGGCCCCAGCCATCCAGATCCGGCTTCTGGGGACTTTTGCCCCTTGGGCTTTTCAAGCGGATCTCTGCCCGGTCCCTGGAATCGGCTCCATTCCATTGCTCCTTCCCAAGCAGCTTGGACAGCACCCAGTCCAGGCAGTGGCAGTGTTTCCTTGGCAGAGGTCATTGCATTCCCCTTGCTTTTTCTCAGTTTGGCTTTGACCACTTACTCCTGACGAAGTCTTCTGTGCCAGGGGAGACAAAGGAGGCGCTGACCCGCTTGCTTGGCTGTCCCCTCATGCTTCCCCAGCTGCCTGCCAACTCCACACAGAGTTGAGTTGGAAGGGATCCCAAGGGCCATCTAGTCCAAACCCAGCAACGAAGGAATCTCAGCTAACACCCTCCCATCCAAAGACAAGGAAATGAACAGCTATCTGACTGTTAGAGGACATCTGAAGGCAGCCCTGTATCAGGAGGTTTTTAATGTTTGAGGTTTACTATGTTTTATATGTACTGTAAGCCACTCAGAGTGTCTGGGGAAACCCAGCCAGATGGGTGGGGTGTAAATAAAATAATAAATAAATAACGCAAGCAAGCATCCATGACAGATGGTCACTTAACCTCTGCGTAGAAACCTCCAAGGAAGGAGAGTCCACAACCTCTTGTGAGAGTCTGTTCCACTGTTGAGCAGCTCTTACTGTCAGAAAATTCTTCCTGATGTTTAGTTGGAATCTTCTTGTAACTTGAAGTCATTGGATCAGGTCCTCCAGAGCAGGAGAAAACAGGCTTTCCCCCTCTTGGGCTACTGGATCCCTGCCAAGCACAGGATGGGGCCTGTTGGGCAGCAAGCGGCTGCTTAGTATCTTGGCTTTCTTATCAAATGCAGGGAAGCTGCTTCTTCTTCTTCTTGAGTTAAAAGCATCATACTTTTTTTAAACAAAATTATTTGGTTTTTCAAATTACAGTTTTACCATCAGATATCCAACATACAACATACAGACAAGATCCCAGAGAATCTCCTGGGCTCCCCTCCTCTCCTTTGTGGGTTCGATTGTTAATCATTTCCTCCTGCATCTTTTATAATAATCCAAATCTTTTACATCTCCATTATATCCAAAATTCACCATTAAACTACAAGTGTAGTCAAATGCAGGCAAGCTTCTAGTCCTCATAGAAGTTGACCTGCATTGGACATGGCAGTGTGCAGGATGCAAAGCACTGGCCTTTTTCTCGTGGCACTTCGTCTCTACAAAATACTCCACCAAACCTCAGACGCTACAGTTGATGGCCTGAGGGGGCACCCGGCCTTCTCTTGGGGGTCTGTCCCTGGGAACACGCTTGTGAATGGAGAGGAGGCCCCCTCCCCTTCTTGCCGTGGGGCCAACCAAGTGCAGGCTTCATCTCCCCTTCTCTCCCTCTCCTCCTCCAGCAAGATGGCGTCACAGAAGCTGCAGGTGGCCGTGGTTGGGGCTGGGGCTGCTGGTCTGTGCGTCGCCCGCCACATCCTTGCCTCACCCGAGACGTTTGCTCCTCCCGTGGTGTTCGAAGCCTCTGGCTGCCTGGGAGGCACCTGGGTTTACTTGGAGGAAGAAGCCGAGGGGCGGCCCACTCACTCCAGCATGTACCGGGACCTCAGGTAGCCACCCGGGGACGTGGCCCCCTCTTTCACCCCCATGTGTGTGTCTTGGGTCCCTGGGAGGCAAGGGAGCTCATCCTGCGGCTGCGTCCTGTTCCCCCTCCCAGGACCAACCTGCCCAAGGAGGTGATGGCCTTTCCTGACTTCCCCTTTGACCCGGCGCTGCCTTCCTTCCTCCACCACTCAGATGTGCTGGCCTACCTGGAAAGCTACGCGGAGCATTTTGGGGTCTACGACCACATCCAGGTGAGACTGAGGTGGGGTGGCGGTGCTTGAGTCTGTTACTGGGAAATTGGAGGGGGGTGAGAGACCTCCCCACCATGAGCCTTGCCTCCCCACAAGGCAAGGACAGGGGGTCTTCGCTGCACATTACCCAAACCTCATTCATTTAGGTTCAGAACTCCATTCACAAAGTGCCTGTCTAATCATAAACTCCAGATCCCTGATAGCAGCCCTTAATGCTTAGAAAATTAAGAGCAACTGTCAGAGTTGCTTCCAGATCCTAGCTCACAGAGGATCACGCTAGCCAGCGATCATTAAATAAAAGTCTTTATTGAGTTACAGTTTCCATTCTCAAGCTGCTGCGTGCAACCCTACGTCTAATGGTTAGATCGGTGAAGCTCCATCTGAGTCTCCGCCCCTTGTACACCAACTTAATATCCTAGCCTTGCTCCACCTTTTCCGCCTGACTGTTCTTCTCTGGGTCCCTCTGCCCCCCGGGGTCTCTTCCTTCCGGGATTCCTCTGACGCTGACGCTGACCCCCCTGACTCTTCTCCCTCCTTTCAGCGGGCTTTAGGACCTGGCTCCCTTTCCGGGCTGCCTACTGCGCCACTTTCCTGTGCATTTGAACTTGGCGCGCGCGCCCAACCTTCCACCTTCCGTCTTACCGTTTCTTCGCTCCCCGATGGAGGTGTGGCCACTCCTGACTCGTGCCCTCCCCCCTGTTGTGAGCTGCCAGCGCTTGATCCCTGGCGCCCTTCCTCTTCCCTGCTCTCTGGCGGTGACGCTGGTCCCGATTTCCAACTGCTCCCCTCTGAGTCCCCTCTGGCTCTATCTTCCTGGGGTGTCCCCCTAGGCTCCCCCCTTGCCCTGGCCACTGGTGCTCCTTTCTGTGAATCTTCTGATTCACTGGAAAGACTCGGAGATCTCGGGTCGTCGTCATCACTCATCTTTTCTTCTGCCTCCTCCCCCTCGCTCTCTGTTTCCTCCCTTGCCCTTGCCTCTGCTCCTGAACCCCTGACAGCAACAAACAGTGGTACCTCGGTTTTCAAACGTCTCCATTGACAAATATTTTGGTTTTCGAATGCTGTCAACCTGGAAGTAGATGCTTCAGTTTTTGAACATGCCTTGGAAGTCAAACGTGCCACACGGCTTCCGTTTTGAGTTTTCTGTTTTGAGGATTCTGTTTTGAGTTTTCGGTTTTCGAATGTTTCAGAACTTGAATGGTCTTCTGGAATGGATTACGTTCGAAAACTGAGGTACCACTGCATCTGCAAAGGCATCTGCAAGGGAAGCTCGGCTCAATTTGCAGGAGGAGCCCATGACTCCGCTCTGAGCCCCAGGTCTCCAACAAAGGAAAACAGGGAAAGTGTCAGAACCAAATGTTGCAATTCACTGAAAAATGTATCTATGTACTGGCTTTCTGGGAAAACTTTAGAAATTCTTAAGAAATTACTTGTATCAATCTTCTCAGTTCCAGTGGCATGTAGGACCCAGGGAAGTGAGGTATAAGGGGAGGGGTGAGAGAGCCCACCATAATCCCTGGGATGTACAGTCACTCCGCAGGGCTTTCCCAAGGAGTCATGACCCCAAAGAGTGTCAGACTGAGTGTCAGACTCAATCACAATGCCTAGCTGCCCCATAATGGGATGAAGGGGTGTATTTGACTTGACTCAGGGGCCAGAGAACTGTCAATGCTTTCCTTTGTACTGTGATGGAGTACCGTAAGTGTGAAATACTATATGTGAGTGACGGGGCAGGCCTGGATCTCAGGTTCTACCTGAGATGCCACCTTTTCTGTGACATATCTATGATGTCTGGATGATGTAGGTCGGAGGGAGGCCACAGCAGCAAGGACTCAGGATCTCTTTTTGGTCCAACATAAAGAGTACCCCTGAGCATGTGGCATTTCCCTGGCCACTAAGAACCTAAGAAGAGCCTGCAGGATCAGGCCAATGGCCCATCTCATCCAGCATCCTGTTCTCACAATGCCTGAACAGGATCCGAGCACAAGAGCTTGGAATAGGCAGTCCCCATACATCTGGGGCAGGGACTCTCAGGCAGGCCATGCCCCACCATCTTGTGTCAGAAATGAAGAGCTGCCTGGCATCTCCAGGGGTTCAGCAGGAGCTTCTCCAAGCTTGTTCCAGAGCTGTGGCTTCTCTGGTCCCAGCAAGGAGTTCCTCTGCCCCCCAGAGGCCTTTCCCTGCCCACTGCTGGGTCTCCGCTGGCCCCCTCCCTGCCTGAGGGCCTTCTTCTCCCTCCTGCAGTTCCGGAGCGAGGTGAGCCACATCCGGCCTGTGTCCAGCAGCGAGGGCCAGCCAGGGGGCTGGGAGGTCACAGCCACACAGCAGGGGCCAGAGACAACCCAGAAAGTCACAAAGCACTTTGATGCCGTCATGGTCTGCACTGGGTGAGTTCAGCAATGAAAGTCAAAATCCCTTTGGCCTTGTGCCCGGGGAGGGGGAAGCGTGACTTGGCAGCAGGAGCCGCAGAAATCATTGCAAGGAAAGTGTGAGTTAGCTGCACCCTGAGGCTTCACAGAATGATCTTTACCCGTGTCCTGCATCAGTCAGGCCTCCTATGGTCTCTGTCCTTTATGGGTGTAGACAAGCAGGGATGCGGTCAGAAGGGACAAGAAAGAGGGTCCGAGGAGGGGAGGTGAATGGGGTTGGGTGTGCTTTGCCTGGAAAGGAAAAGACCAAGCAGGGGACATGATCACACAAGAGGGCTAGAGGGTTGCTTGGGGGGGGGGGCATGGCAAAACGCCTTGATGGTAAGAGTCCTAGGACAACCAGTTACTGAGATGGGGGTGCCCTCACTGGAGGTCTTTCAAGCAGAGTCTTGGGATTACTTTGCTCTGGATTCTCAACACTGAGCGGGGTGGGGGTGCAGTCATAGAATCACAGAATGGTAAAGTTGGAAGGGGTCCCAAGGGTCATCTAGTCCAACCCCATGCAATGCAGGAATCTCATTGGCTGATGTCAAGTGCCCAAGGTGGCTGGAACTGGCTGGGCTGTGGGGAGGGCCGGGGACCATTTTCAGGACCCCCCCTTCCCAATTTTATCAGGAAGGGCCCAGCCTGACTCCCTCCTCTGGCAACCTGCACAGAACTTTGCTTAACGGTTGCCATTAATTTGATTTTAATTAATTTTTATAATGAAATGTTTTAGAATGTTGGATTATTTGATTGTTTGATTATTTGATTGTTGTTAGCCGCCCTGAGCCCGGCTTTGGCTGGGGAGGGCGGGATATAAATAAAATTTATTATTATTATTATTATTATTATTATTATTATTATTATTATGTTCTCTTAGTCTCTGGGAACCAATCAGGGCAGAGGTGGGGGCAGGGGCGGGACCTGGCTGGTCATGTGTCCTGACAATCCTGTTTTTGCAGCCATTATGCCAACCCATTCATCCCTCCCATTCCTGGCCTGGACAGCTTTCAAGGTAAGGACCAAGGAGGAGCTCTGAGGCAGCAGCCTGGCCAGGCTCAAGGGGGCTCTTCTGATGTCACCCCCCCATCCCGTTTCCCACAGTGGCCAGCCAGGGCCAAGCAGGGCCTGAAGGCCAGCTCTCCCCCCTTTCTCCCCAGTAGCTGACCTTCACAGGTAGACTGCTGTGGAAGCTGAAGGCTCTGTACAGCTGACACGACTAAGAGCCAGTGGTGGGCAGGTCCTCTTTAAAGCTGAGGGCAGGTCTTCTTGTTGCCAGTTCTGCAAATTTGCCTTGTGTGGATAAGCCGTTCCTTTTGTCTGCCCAGAGTCTCCTTCTGGTGGTCACATTTTAATATTATTATTATTATTATTATTAATTTATTATTTATACCCTGCCCATCTGGCTGGGTTTCCCCAGCCACTCTGGGCAGCTTTCAACAAAACACTAAAATACAATAACCTATTAAACATTAAAAGCTTCACTAAACAGGGTTGCCTTTAGATGTCTTCTAAAAGTTTGGTAGTTATTTTTCTCTTTGACATCTGGTGGGAGGGCATTCCACAGGGCAGGTGCCACCACCGAGAAGGCCCTCCTCTCCTCCCAGAGAGGTTCTGAGGGTGACAACAAGAGAAAGGGCCTTTTCTGTGGTGGCTCCCTGATTGTGGAGTGCCTCTCCCCAGGGAGGCTTGCCTGGCACCATCATTACATGCCTTAAGGCGCCAGGCAAAAACATTCCTCTTTGTCCCGATCTTTAGCCATTAAATAATCTAGGGCCTGTTGCTGTTATTCGAATTTGTATTCTTATTCATTAAATTTGTATACCCCCCTGTACTCCTCAGGGCGGTTACAACATAAAATCGCAATATGAAAACACAAAATCCACAATAAAAACAAAAGCCAAAGCAACCCTATAACCCCCTCCCCCTGCTAAAGGTGGGGGAACTCTTACTACGGTTATCTTATTGTTGTGCTGCCTATTACTAGCCTTTCTGTTCTCTTCTTCTTATGATGCTTCCTAAAATCTATTCTTAATGTTGCACTCCACCCTGGAATCTGTCCATAAACGGTGGACTATACTAATTTGGGGTTGCGGAGCAGGTGGGGAGACCCTGGCCAGGGGGGGGGAAGGGGGCTGGAGCGCCCGAGGAGCTGTGGGCTGCCCTGCGGGCGAGAGAAGGCTGCTCGCGGGCAGAGGGAGCCATGCCCTTCCCGCAGCACCCACCCCTGCCTGCCTGTGGTGTAGTGGTTAAGAGCGGTAGATTCGTAATCTGGTGAACTGGGTTCGATTCCCCATTCCTCCACATGCAGCTGCTGGGTGACCTTGGGCCAGTCACACTTCTCTGAAGTCTCTCAGCCCCACTCACCTCACAGAGTGTTTGTTGTGGGGGAGGAAGGGAAAGGAGAATGTTAGCCGCTTTGAGACTCCTTAGGGTAGTGATAAAGCGGGATATCAAATCCAAACTCTTCTTCTTCTTCTTCTTCTTCTTCTTCTTCTTCTTTTGCTCTCCTCTCCAGGCCGCCTCCTGCACAGCCACTCCTACCGGCGCCCGGAGCCCTTTGCCGGGCAGAGGGTGGTGCTGGTGGGCGCCGGCCCCTCCGGAGTCGACCTGGCGCTGCAGCTGGCCCCTCTGGCGGCGCGGGTGGTGCTGAGCCACCAGGGCCCCCCGGTCCGCGGGCTGCCCCGGGACGTGCTGCAGGTTCCCCCTCTGGCTCGGGTGTCGGCGGAGACGGTGGTGCCCAGGGATGGCTCTGCGCTGCCGGCCGACGCCTTGATCCTCTGCACGGGCTACCAATACCGCTTCCCCTTCCTGGATCTGGCGCAGCTGGGCTTGCGGGAGACGGAGTATGGGCTGGGGCCCCTGTACCGGCACCTGCTGCCCCCCCGGCACCCGTCGCTGTTCCTGGTCGGCGTCTGCCAGCAGATCTGCCCCTTCCCGCATTTCCACTGCCAGGCGCTCTTCGCCCTGGCGGTGCTGAAGGGCGGCTGCCCGCTGCCCTCTGCCGCCGAGATGGAGGCCGATGCCCAAGCGCAGCTGGACCGGCACCTGCGCCAGGGGGGTCTGGCGCGGCACTTCCTTCGCCTCCGGGCCCAGCAGTGGAGCTACGCGGAGGAGCTGGCCTACCTCGCAGGGTTCCCCCCGCTCCCGCCGGCGGTGCGGGAGATCTATGAAGCGACGCGCGCCAGCCGTGCCCAGGATGTGAGCACATACCGCGGAAGGAACTACCGGCTGTTGGGCCCAGATGCCTGGGAAGTCGTGCAAGGAGAGGCCGGGGATGCAGAAGGAGGGCCTCTCCTTTGAAAGCCGACCAGCCAGGGGCCATCAGCGCCACCATCTTGTGGCAGGGAGTTCCACAGATTAGCCAGAGCATTAGACGACTATGCTGCTGGCCAGTTCCGCCGGGAGACCCACCCCCAAATTAGGGTGTTTGGGGAAATGGAAGGAAATGTCGCTTGGCCAATGGGCGGGTGGGCAGCCTCTTTGGGGGGGGGGCTTGCCAAGGAGGCAGCCTTGCAAGGGAGGCTGGGCCCAGAGCACAGGGGCCTTGGGCATCCTGGGAGGGGGTCATGGCCGCCCACTTGCTTTCTCCTTTCTGAGGGGTGAATGGGGAGCCCTGCCTGCCAGTGCCTTAGGCAGACAAATCACAAGCTGTTTCCCATGTTACTTCCGAAGAAGCATAAGAATAAAAGGACTGTCATGTGCTCTGTCTGCAACTGAATTTATTTCTCTTTTAATCTCAAAGTGGTTTAGGGCAGAGATGGGCTGCTCTTTGGGCTGGGAAGGGACAAGCCATCTCAGGATTTTCAGGGTGTGGGATCAAGACCGCCCTCCCCCCCCCCCCGGAGGAGGCCAACCGGAGGTGGAGCTGGAGCCAATGGCAGGCAGAGCCAACCCCTCCCCCCCCCAGCTGAGATCTACAGCCCAGACAGAGGAGGAGGAAGCTGACAGGCAGCGCCACACTCTGGCCCGGTTGCTGGGAAGGCAGACAGAGGTTGGTGTGGGACAGGAGAGAACCAGCAGCAAATCACACGAAGCAAGTGGTGAACTCTTTATTAGAAAAAGCAGGATCCGCACAGGAGCGTCAGGGCTAAGGAGCACAGCGACTCTTCTCTGGCCCCCATGAAGCAGTTGTGGAGACTGAAGGGACCAGCTCCGCTACTGGTAACGCGCATTGCTACCTGCATTGCAGGGGGTTGGACTAGATGTCTCCTAGGGCCCTTCCAGCTCTACAGCTCGAGGATTCTGTACCCTTCCCAGCCCCCCTGGGGGAGCCTTTCCTCCTGGCATGAGCGGCCTCAACGCTTCTGGTACTACCTTCCTTGAGCAGCAGGGCAGGACCAGACACCCACAACTGTGCCAGTCAAGCCGCAACCTCACAAATGCTTGTGCTGCCGTTTCCCTCTGCCCTGGTGGCCTCTGCCCCTTCCAAGGGTAGCATCTCCTCACCCAAGGGCAGCCCAACGAGACCCTGGGCCCTCAAGGTCTGGCCAAGGTTCCTCGTGCCCCTGGCGTTGTTGCTGTGGGAGCTGTGTTCTTGCTGTGGGTTGCTGTGGGAGCCCCAGCCTCTGAGCAGGTAATCCAATGGCACCAGGTGCTGGAAGGTTTCTGTGGCAAAGTAATAGGCCAGGGGGTCCAGGGCAGCGTTTGCGCAGGCCAGGAGCAGGGCGCACTGGTAGGCCATGTCCAAGCACTCCCCCTGCAGCTGTGGTGCCTGGTACAGAAGAACCGCCATGTGGTAGGGCAAGAAGCAGCCCAGGAAGATGCCCACGTTGGTCACCACCATGTGACGAATCTTCGTGCCGTTGACCAACTCCATCTGAACAGCCCCGCTGTGGTGCACGGCACGCAGGAGCTGGCAGGAGCAGGTCACCATGATGGCCAGCGGCAGGGCGAAGGCGAGTGCCATGGCGGTGGGGACCCCGCGGGCCGTGATGTAGTGGGGGCGTTCGTCGAAGCAGAGCATGTGCTGCCCCTGCTTCCTCTGTGTGGCGTAGGTGGGGATGGTTCCTGCGATGCTCAAGGCCCACACCCCTGCGCAGATGTACCTGGCCTGCTGGCGCACGGCTTGGGCCCTTGGACTGAGCGGGAAGCAGACGGCCAGGCAGCGGTCCCAGCTGAGGCAGGTCAGCAGGAAGATGCTGCAGTACATGTTGACCAGGAGTAGCGTGCCCACCACTTCGCACAGCAGCTGAGGCAGCTGAGGCCGCCAGCCGTAGAAGTGCACCCTCAGCGGCAGCGAGGCCAGAAGCAGCAGGTCGCAGGCCACCAGGTTCTTCATGTAGGTGATGGTGATGGAGCGCCCGGCGCGGCCCAAAACAAAGATGCACAGCGCTGCAATGTTCAGAGGGAGGCCGACTGCAAAGATAAGGGCGTACATGCCAGCAAAGGCCTGGTCGGTTGGACGGGTGCAGTTGGTGCAATTTGGGCTCATCGCTGCCAGTCTCGCTCTGTGGCTCGCTCTGGAGGGCTGCAGGAAGCCTGAGGGCCGCAGCTGCTGACCTGCACCAGCCTTCTAGCACCCACTCCCTGGAGAAAGGAGACAAGGAGTTGTGTGTCTTGCCAAGTTGCGACCCCCCCAACTTTTTATTGGCTGTCTGTTGCTGGTTTATTTAGAATCATAGAATGGTAGAGTTGGAAGGGACCCCAAGGGACAGCTGGTCCACCCCCTGCAATGCAGGAATCTCAGTTCAAGAACCCCTGGCAGATGGAGGAGGAGATGGACAAGGTGGAGGGTGGGCAGAAAAGGGTAGCCAAGATGGCAAAGGGTCTGGAAACCAAGTCTGATGAGAGACAGTTAAGGAAGTTGGGGATGTTGAACCTGGAGGAGAGGAGGCCGAGAGGTGACATGATGACAATCTTCAAATATTTGAAGGGCCATCACCTGGAAGATGGATCAAACTTGTTTTCTGCTGGTGGATTCTCCTTAATTGGAAGTTTTTCTACAAAGGTCAGACGGTCACCTGTCAGAGATTCTTTAGTAGTGATTCCTGCATGGCAGGGGGGTTGGATTAGAAGCCTTTAAGGGCTCCTAATTCTATGATTCTAAGAGGATGTAGTCACTTCCACCCAAGGTGACTGCGACTTCCAAAAATCAAAGAATTTTTTGAGTACCTTACATTCCTGGCAGAGTTTGAGTTCCAACAGATATCAGGGGAGCTGATCTCCCTCTTATTTGTGAATATTTAGTCATCTGCTCTGGGAAGGCCTCATCCAAGTCTTCAGTCCGGCTTGGAGGTCTATAGCAGACTCCCACAGTGATAATAAAAAAAATCCTTCCACAGTGATGTCACTGCTGTTTTCCTATCCTGTAACATTTACCCAAACACTCTTAACCTGCCTTCCATGCTCCAAGTCCAACTTCTACACTTCATTCATGAGTCTCATCCTACCAGTTTTCAATAATGCCTATTAGGTCATATTTTCCATCCCATATCAAGAGCTCAAGTTCCTTTTGTTTATTTCACATGTTCTGTGTATTAGTATAGAGACAACTGAAGCTGGAGAAACAGTAGAGTTGGGACCCCAAGGGTCCTCTAGTACAACTCCTCCCTCATAGGAATAGGAATCTCAGCTAAAGTACCATGACTCATTCCTTTCAGCTGCTTCCTTCTGTCCCCCCCCCCCCCAGCTCCCTGTGTATCAGTAAAGTGATCATACTCAGTACTTGGTGTCTCCTTGTCCTTGGAAATATTTATATTGATTCTGTGACCTAGAGTAACTGAGAGGGGCAGGAAGTTTGGTAGATAAGGCCTTTGGAGACAAGAGAGCTGTGTCATGCTCTCAGAATGATGGCTCCCCTGCTATCATGGAGAATGATGGTCTGGGCATTGCTCATCTGCTATCTAGCTAGCCTGGTCTGTAGTGTTGGGGGTGTGCATGTTGGCTCCAAGGACATGGGGAAATTGAATTGTGAAGTCCTAGGAGGAAAACTTCAGGTTGCCAGGTATGCTGTTGAGAAATCGCCAAGGTAGCTTTCTCTGATCCATGTGCAGGGTCGGCCAGCCAGGCACAGCTGTGTAGTCTGATTGTGGGGGTGAGACAGTGATGTCAGGAGCAGGGGGTTCAATTTGTTGGGTGCTGGGGGGCATTTTGGGAGGAGCCTGTGCAAATGATGGGTTCCTCTTCAACACAAATGGGAATACTGGCACATTAAATCTGAAAGATGGCAGAGCTGCTTTTAAACAGATGGTGGGGTGCAGGAAGTGGCTGATAGGATTTGTGGAGGGTGGTGTTCACAAGAAGCCTTTCCCCGAGGGAAGGATGAAAGTGAAAAACAAAAGGGACCTGTCCACCTGCTTCCCAGAGCCATCTCCTTCTACGAACACATTTAAAGAATTTGTTGCTGTTGGTCTTTATGGCTTTACCATTGTGAGCCTCAGAATTCTTTTTTTAAATTATTATTATTTTTCGGATCCCTTATTGGCCGCTTGCGTCCCCCCCCCCCCAAGTTTTGTGTCCCTTTTGGTTCCCTTGATGTGGGTGGCGTTTTGGTTTTCTTAAGAATGTCTTCTTGCCTCTCACGGCTTATCTGATTCTGCTTGCTAACCACAAAGGCATCCTCTGGGCCCTTGTGCTATCTTGCCTGACCTGCTGAGCTTTTACAACTCCCAAGCCTCTCCTCCTCCTCCTCTTTTATTTCCAAGAACTTTGAGGAGCTTGACCTTCTGGACTTTGCCCCTCAGCTTCCTTTTTGCCAGTCAGGGCGCCTCTCTCGAAGCCTAACGTGACTGTGCTAGGTTCTCTTGCCAAGTCTCATTTAGCTCTATATTGCTTTGGTGCACAGTGGTCCCTACAGCAGCAGCAGCAACAACAGTTTATTATTTATACCCCGCCCATCTGGCTGGGCTTCTCCAGCCACTCTGAGCGGCTCCCAACAAAATATTAAAAACACAATAAAACATCTAACATTAAAAACTTCCCTCAACAGGGCTGCCTTCAGATGTCTTCTAAAAGTCAGATAGTTGTTTATTTCCTTGACATCTGATGGGAGGCCATTCCACAGGGCGGGTGCCACTACCAAGAAGGCCCTCTGCCTGGTTCCCTGTAACTTCACTTCAGACACACAGGACATTCACTGCCTTCACTGGTTCTGATTTAAAAGAGAGTTAGAGCTGGGTTTCATCCACATACTAATGAACACCCGGCCCAAACTGGATCAACAGCACTTAACATTTCACACCAGATCCTGGGTGCCACTGCCTCTGCTGGGCTCCAGCTGTTCTAGGACACAGTCCCTGAGGGTACCTAGAAATTGTACCTCTTTGTCGGGCTGGAACACTCCTGTTCCCAGCCTCTCTCTTAGGATATAATGACTTTAAACAACTTGGGACCAGTTTACCTACAAGATGGCCTTACCGTGCATGTTCAGTTGGTGGAAATGGCCCTTTTTCATGTGCCACATCACACCTGCACTGTGTCAGTAAGAACCTGATTGTTTAGTGTAGCAGCACTGACACTTTGGAACTCCCCAAGGCTACCCAGCTGTTTAGAAGTCTGCAGGAGTTTTAATTTGTTTTAGTCTATTTTATTGTGCTTTTTAACTTTATATATATTATGTTTGTAGGTTTTTTTAGTGATGTTTAATCATGTTATATTTTTGGTAAACCGCTTTGAGGTTTTTTCCTACAATTGAGTGGCGTGCATATTTTATTAAAATAAGTCAGTGATGTCTTTCTAACAATTTCTAAATTCTGCATTGCTTTTAGTAAAATGATGGGCTGGCCCTACATGTACACCAAGAGGGTCAGCCATGAGAACCACTGGCCTTTGTCTGGAGGAGAAGGACAGGGCAGCCTCAGGTTTCCTGAAGGCCATCTGGAGGAAGCAGCCATTGTCCAGCTTCTCTTCTGCCTGGGGGAACTGTGCTTGTGTGGCTGCCCCATCCCCCCCATCCTCTCAGATCCTGCCTTGGGCCAGCTGGCCAGCGCCTGCCTCTTCTCCTGTGGGGAGGAAGGGCGAGGGAGCTGAGAGGCAGCCAGGCTCCTGCCTCTGCCTGCTGAGCCTGGGCAGCGGGTGGCCAGGAGGCGCCTCCCTCTTCTTCAAGGCTTCACACCAGCAGCCTCCCTGCTAGACAGGCAAAGGGGCTCTTCCTCCCCCCACCCCATTTCCCACAGAACTTACTTCACATCTCAGAGGAGCCAGTTGCAGAGGGGAGAAGCGGCTTCACGGGAGCAAGAGCCACCACCTGCTTGCCCATCTTCAGCAGATCTCCTCTGGCTTCCTGCTTCTCAAAATGTCAAGGTTGAAGCACATACACACACCCCGCCACCCGCTGGGCAGAAACCACATCCCTGGGAAGTCGGTTGCCTCAGAGGAGCGCTTTCAGATCATTTTCCGTTAGCTGTGCCTGGGCGCTGGGGGTGCGCAGGGAGGGAGCAGAGACCGCAAAGAACTCAAGAACTCATGGAACCGCAAAGGAAGCCATGAGTGGCCTCCTGGAGGGCCTGTGGCAGCCCTAAGACCAGCTCTCGGGACAAGTCAGAGCCCCACATGCAAGCAGTGGGGGCTACAGGAGGTTTGTCGTTCAAACCGCATATGGCTGACACAAGTTGGGCAGGAACCAGGGACAGGATGTTACCTTTAAATGCTGAGGGATTGTTTCAATATTAAATTCAACAGTTGCTGTGAAAGAGAAAAGGGTGTCCGCACAGAAGTCCCAAAGCCAGCAACTGGGAATATGAATTTCAGTTTAGGGTTTCTCCTCTGTGAGAGGACAGTCGACTCTCTTGGCAGCTGAAATGATGCTCCCAGACTGGAATGCTTACATCTACTTGCCAGAAACTGGCCAGGGAGTTACTTGTGGCCACATCTATGCCTCCCTCCCGCCCAAATAGTTGTGGGCTCTCTTTGCAGACAGACTATCAGGTAAACACCCTAGAAATTTGAATAAATAGTGCATGAAGATGCCCCCTTTTATTTTTTTAAAGCCTATCTGCTTAGCCCCACCCCATAAACAGCATGCACCACCCTAGGTTGTCTGTCCTGACGTGATGAAACTTTGGGAGGCAGCCGATATACATGTCCAGGGTTGTAAGGAGTTAACATGCTGCCAGCAGTCACACTTGGTCACACCCTGAACTAATCTTCAGGGTGGCAGGGGTGGGGAATAACAATAGCTGAAGCACAGGCAAGAATGTCAGAGAATCATAGAATTGTAGAGTTGGAAGGGACCCCAAGGGTCATCTAGTCCAATTCTCTACAATGCAGGAACGTCAACTAAAGCATCCATGACAGATGGCCATCCAACATCTGCTTAAAAACCTCCCAGGAAGCAGAGACCGTTTCACTGCCAAAGGGCTCTTATTGTCTTCCTCCTGGTGTTTAGTTGAAATCTCCTTTCTTGTAACTTGAAGCCATTGGTTTGAGTCCTGCCCTTCAAAGCAGGAGAAAACAAGCTTGTTCCATCTTCCATGTGACAGCCCTTGAGATATTGGAAGATGGCTCTCCATGGGGCGCAGGTGTCTAAACCACTGAGCCTCTGGGGCTTGCCAATTGTAAGGTTGGCAGTTAGAATCTGCACAATGGGGTGAACTCCCCTTGCTCTGTCCCAGCTCCTGCCAACCTAGCAGTATGGAAGCATACCAGCATGAGTAGATAAATAGGTACCGCTGTGGCGGGAAGGTAAACGGCATTTCTGTGTGCTCTGGTTTCCATCACGGTGTCCCATTGCGCCAGAAGCGGTTTGGTCCTGCTGGCCACATGACCCGGAAAGCTGTCTATGGACAAAGGCCGGTTCCCTCGGCCTGAAAGCAGACATGAGTGCTGCACCCCATAGTCGAATTTGACTGGATTTAACTGTCCAGGGGTCCTTTACCTTTACCTTTACCTTTCTTTCCCCTATCTCCTCTCAGTCTCCTCTTCCCCAGGCCAAACATACCCAACTCCTTCAACAGAGACAAGTTTTCCTTCCTGGTTCACAATACTAGAGTGCATAGTAATTGGGTGAGGCTGAATGCTGGAAGATTCAGGGTGGACAAAGAGAGGCATTTCTTCACACAGCACAAGAGGTTGTGACGGCCACCAACTTCTGTGGCTTTGCAAAGGACGAGGCGACCAGGAGCTACCAGCCATGATGGCTCCGCATTATCTCCGGTCTCAGAGGTTGCTGCAGATTGCAAGTGTGGAGAGTTGCTGCTGCACTCAGGTCCTGCTTGCGCCGTATTCAGAGGAATCCCACCTGCAGCTGTGGAAGCAGAACGCAGCCATTGTGGCTGGTAGCCATGGATCAGCAAAAAAGTGCCACGAAACAGCACAGAAGTCTATACGAAGAAGGATTTCAGCTTCTCAGGCAACAGTCAGAAGGGTATTGACAGAGGGAGAATGTGAGGTGGCTTCCTGCTCACTTATGCTCCATGTGAATTTGGTGTCTTTTTCCTCCTGGGGGGCAGTTTGGTTTTTTGGTCTCAGGCTTGGGGCTGGATGCCTTGCAAAAACCTTGCTTCCAGAAGCTTCTACCAAGCTTGTCTGTTGCATACCTGCAACCATTCTGCAGGACAGTGACACACCTACAATTATGGGACCCGAAACTTGAACTGTTATGGGGGGGGGGGGCTTGACAATCAGCAATGAGTTCTGGGTCACCCCTGTGACCACCTTCAAGAGGGTCATTCCATAACAGATCACAACAGTTTTGTTTTTTGTTTTTAAAAAAATCTCTGATATGGATTAAAACGGCTGTCCTGGATTTTCTCACCTGTCCAAGTCACTGGGGTGAATAAAAATGTTGGATGCCTTATAATTATTGAGCCCCACATTGGGTGAAAGATTGCTTTCTTGGAGGAGGTTGAACTAGATGACCCTCAGGTTCCTTCCAATTCTATGCATTTATGCTTTTATATGTCTGTGCAGGAGGGTGAAAAGGAGAGAAATGTTCTATACAGTACATGCATGAAGCATCATTGAACGATGAAATAAAACCTAGAAAAGACCACAGTTAATATAATATTCCATCATAGACACCTATGAGAATACATACTACATGAAGCACGTTTTATAAAATACTCTTTATTCCAGTCTTGCAGGGGGTTGGACTAGATGACCCTCGTGGTCCCTTCCAATTCTAAGATTCTATGATTCTTTTTTCCTGGTTTTTCAAGCAACATATTCACATCCTGAGAGTTTCCAAGCTATATCATTTTCTGGAGACAAGATGGAGTGCTCTACAGCAGAATGGCCAACTTGCAGCACCTGACTCTTCAACTTTGGGATTGTCGAAAGAAAGACCACCCAGAATTAATCAGTTTGAGTCATGGGACTCAAAGGGGGTTGACTGGACCCCATTTTTTAAAGCAATGTGAACCAAAGTCGCTTCTGGGGCTCCTCTGGGATTCAGCTTCAGTTTCATATTTTTCAAGGAAGATCCACCTCCGTCTACGCCCTGCAAGGGGGACCTTTGTGCCCTCCACCCACTGTGGGGGCCCATGAGATGCCTGTGGGGAGCACCCCCACCTGGGCCATGGCTTGGTCTGGCTGCGCCCTTCAGACCCCAGTTCCTGTCTCCTCCTCTCCCCCCCCATCTCCCCCCCAGGGGCTGCAGGCCGCTAAGCAGCAGGGGTGTCCCGTTCCCCTCATGGCATGCCTCCCTGGCCAGGCTGCTGCTCCTCTAGGGTGCAATTCAGGGCCCGGAAGCCAGGCAGTGTCACCCGCCCCAGCCGGGCCAAGTCAGCCGGCGAGCCTTGGTTCATGCGGCGAACCAGGTCCTTCTCGAAGAGCAGCGGGTGGTAGGCACCCAGCGTGCAGGCCTCATCCACAAAGTCCTGGTAGTAGTGGCACCGTGAAGACTGGCGCTGCGAGGGCAGGAACTCGTAGACATGGACCAGGTCACAGAGCGACAGCATCAGCACCGTCCCTGGAAGAGGGAGAGATGGAGGTGGGGCCGCTGCAAAGAAGGACCTGCAGGGCGGCAGAGGAGGGGGCCAGGAGGAAACTTATTTCACCAGGGCTGGAAAGTTGGTGCTTGATGAGTCCCCCTGAAAATGTGGAAAGTGCCTTGCACCTCATGCCCTGGAGTAACATCAGCCGCCCCCGCCCCCAACCAGTGAGAGGAAGGAAAGCAGGGCTCAGAGGAGCTCTGAGTAAAAAGGGAGGAAGATGAAGGGTGCCTCTTGGCCACTCAAAAGGGAGCACCCTTGGGAGACACGAGGGAGGGGAGTGCCTTCCTTACCAAGCAGCCCTGAGGAGGGTGGGTTCCGCTGTACTGCCTCAGGCGCCCCTTCCTGCACCAGCCCCCAGAGCTGCCACTGCACCCGCGGGTGCAGCAGGTGGAAGAGCTGCTGGGGCCTCTGGGAGCGCATTGCTCGGAAGGGTCTGAAGATGGGGTAGTCGGGGGCCTCGAACCACTGCCGGGAGAGGGAGAAAGGGGAGTGTGGAGCAGAGCTTCACTTCACCCCACCCCACCATCTTTGGTGCAAAGGTCTCTGGCTCTTGATTTCCTCCTAGCTATGGCATTCATCCTTCAAGCCAGAGGGAAATTGCAGGGAGTTCCCCTGCCCTGACAGCCGGCAGGAGGTGCCAGAGTAGCCCATCAAGTCCTGGGAGTGTAATTCACAGAGGATGCCCCTGCCCTCCCCTGGCACCCACGGATCTTGTCCTGCCCCAAGCACAAGGCAGAGAGAGGGTCTCACCTCCTGCAGGTCCCCTGGGAAAGGGGCTGGGTCCCATGCAACCAAGGCTCCCTGCGCATAGAGTTGGTCATCCAGAAAATGCTGCTCAGGAGAAGCCATCAGCTGTGGGATAGAGGGGGGCGGATCGGGTCAGAACGGGCCTGACTCCAGGATCCCAGAAAGTTGTTCAGATGCAAGAAGAGGCGGAGAGGGGAGGGCAGGGAGAGGTCCCCAGGGTTGCTGGCCCTTACGTGCAGCTTTCTTGCCCAGAGCCCACAAATACCTGCCCAGGGATCACTGAAGCCTAGAGGGGAAGGGCAGGCTGGCAGGCAGAGGGCAGCCCCACCTTTCTCTGCACTTTCAGAGAGGCCATCCTTCCCTCTTCTATCCTCTTGTTGCTCCCCTGAGAGAAATTATGCCTTTTGCTCTGAGCTGCTTGGCACGTACTGCTGCTCATATTGCACCCGAGTGTGTGCTCACACGCACCCACCCTCCCACCCACCTTCCACCTGCAGAGGAGCAGCATGGGGGTGACTTCTGTGGGCAAGGCCCCTTGATGCCACGTCCAAAGCCCTGGCAGTGCACAGGTGCCCCTCAGCCAGAGCACAAACTCACACTGGAGCTGGCGAAGGCAGTAACTGCAGCGCCATCACTCTTGGGTAACATTGAGACAACAGCTCTTGATCCTACTGTGTTCACCAGTGCCACCAGCATCCTGTGCTGTCAACAACTGTTCCTTGCGAACAGTTCCCTGACCCAGGGCAGGTGTTCACTGCCGAGATGAGCGCATTATTCACCAATCTGCTGGTAAGCGGCTGAAGGTGTGCCTTTTTATGGAAGCTCTGATGATCACTGGCTGTGATTTCTGCATCTCACGGCCATTCAACTCTCACCTGAAGACACAGGCCTGAGTTCACAAAAGTTCATCTCATAATTAATAACATTTGCTAGTTTTGAAGGTGCCTCAAGCCTCTTGATGCCAGTGAGCTTCAGCACACCCTAGAGCTGGAGGGCAGGGATTGTGGCTACAGAGCAGTCCAAAGCTCATAACCCCACACACTGCAGCCCCACTAGGCTGCCCCCAATTGGCTTTTCCCTTTATCTGGCCCAAACCCATATCCACACCCTGCTGTCCTCTCCCAGTCCCCCCCTTTTCATTGCCCACCTGGGAATTCACAAGGCGGATGGTAGTTTTGGTGCCCACGTCCTGCTCATAGCCAGTAGTTGGGGCTCCGTTGAAACGAAGAACAGCATCATGGGAGTCTAAGAGGAGGAGGAAGAGGAGGAGGAAAATGAGGGCCAGGGGGAGGGAGAGCAGGCAGACCCCTACCCAACCAGGGCCCTTCTTAGACCTGCAGCTCCCTTCCTGGGGAGAGGGGAGCTAGCCATGCTGGGGGGGGGGGCTGCTCAAGACGTGTCCCAGGGCAGCTGCATCATCAGGGGAACAAGATGGCCCATTTCAAGCAGACTCCCATGAAGACCAGATAATTACCCATTATTTCAGTATTATTATTATTTTATCATTATGTAACTGTAAAGTATTGTTAGGAGTTTCCTCCTGAGACTTTGCCAACAGAAATGCTCTGCTAACATTTCTAGGATGTGAAATGAGCTCCTTCTGTGAGAACTCAGATGGAATTTTACACAAAAGGCACAACCAGGACTCCCCTGCAAGGCCCAAGGGGAGCTGAGAACCTCCTGCTGCCACTGCCACTCTGCTGCTAAACTACTTGAAATGGAGAGGAGAGAGCCAGGTATACGAGGTGGGATATGAAGGGAACAACTCCTATCAATGGCTAGTAGCCACAAGGGCTCTGCTTTGCCTCCACAGTTGGAGGCAGCCATGCTCTGAACCCAGCAGGACTCAGGAGGAGAGACTCAGGGATCCTGTTCTCAGACCCTGTTTGTGAGCTTCCCATAACAGGCACCTGGTTGGCCACTGTGAACAGGATGCAGGCCTAGATGGGCCACTGACCTGATCCTGCACACTCTTCTTTTGCTCTGAAACCCAACTATAGCTGGGTGACTCCCATAAACAGGAGAGGCAGGTTGCTTCATGCTCCCGAGTGCCAGGACGCATGGCGCCCTCTCCTGAAGGGCAAGGCATCCCCTCACCCCCTGGAGGCTGTGCCAGAGCCACCCGCCGGGATGCTCCCCCCCCCAACCAGCACTCACCAATCTCCTTGCCCAGTCCGGAGCCCAACATGGAGCCAGCAGAGCTGACGACGGCACACTTCCCCAGGGGGCCCAGCTCCTGCCTCAGGCTCCTGTGGGGCAGCAGCCCCCTCCACTCTGGGTCTGCAAAGGGCCCCTCGTCCCCCAGGAGCGTGGTCACTGCCACGCGGCTCTGGAGCTGGCACAAGAGCTCTGTCCCAGCGGCATGGGGGTTCCCTCGGCGCTGCGCGGCCCCCGGGGGCACCCGGTACTTATTCATGGCTTGGTAGTTCTGGAAGACTTGCTGAAGGCGGGGGCCCAGCAGCCCTGAAGAGAGCTTCTTCTGCCAGGCAGCCCAGGGCAGGGGCTGCAGCTGGACAGTCATCCTGGAGCCCTGCCAGGACCTCCCCAGCCCCTCTGCAAGGCGATGCCAGAATCTCCACAGGCCAGAGAGGAAGAAGTGCCACAACGGAGCCTGCTGGGCAGAGGCAAGGTTGGCAGGCCCAGCACCCAGGGGCCGCTGAAGAGTCCGGTTGCTTCTGGAGTGCAGCTGGAGGCTCCGGGAGACACCAGCATCTGCAGAGGTCGGGGGTCCTCCTGCCCCATGGTGAGCCAAGCGCAGCACGAGCCCAGACTGCAGGCAGAGCAAGGAGAGTGTGGCCAGGCACAGCAGAGCAAAGCTCAGCCAGGCACAGCCCCATCCCCATCGCCAGGGGGGGCGCAGGCAGCACCAGGGGTCCATGGGTCTGTGGAGAGATGGGCACAGCAAGGTGAGACACCTGGGGGTGCCATGGCTCAGTCCTTTGGCCACAGGGTCAGCTACGTGGCTGGAGTAGCCAAGTGCTTGTCAGGGCCAAAGGGCAGTCTGGTTGGAGCAGCTCAAGGCAGACTGGCACCCCCTCTCTCCCCCCACCCCAGCAAACAGTTTCCTGCCTCTAGAATGAAGGTCCCATGTAACTGCCCTCTTCATCCTCCAGGCATGTCAAACTGTTTTAAAAGTTACCAGAATTGCCATTACCACCATTCTCTTGCGGCAATGAGTTCCACAAGTACACACTGTGCAAAGGAACATTTGATTTTATTTGGCCTGATTTATTTGGCTAATACATTTCCCTAAGTGACCAAGAGATCCTCTCTTTCTCTCCCTCTCCACACCCTCCATCATTTCACGAACTTCTCCCTGCAATTTAAATCCAATTTCCCCCCCAACCCAAAGAGCCCTAAACGTTGTAAGCTGTCCTCGCAGGGGAGGTCCTGGATCGTTTTCCAGCTCCTTTCTGAGGGGCATCGACCAGACCTTCCCCGCTTGCTTCTGCTCCAGAGACTTGGGGAGGGGGGGTGCCCTCATCTCTGAAGAAGCCCTTTTCCGGGGGCGAGGTCTGACCTTTCTATTTCCCATCTATAAAATGGACAAAGCCTCGAGCCCGCTAAGGCCTCGGCCGTCTGGCCAGACTCGGCGCGGCTTCTGCAAAGGGAGATTCTGCAGCAGCCGCTTCGGGGGGGGGGGGGCAAGAAAGTGGGGCAGCCCCACGCCCGCGGCCCCGCTGCCAGCTTGGAGTCCACTGCCCAAGGCTCTGGAGGCAAGCGAACAGGCGGGAGCCCGAGGGCCAGAGCGGAGCCGGAGGAAAAAGCCCCCGAAGGCGCCCGACCCGGGCAGGGTCGCCCTGTCCTCTGCGCGCCGCTGCGCACCTGGCGCCGCCCGTCTCCAGCTTAGGGACCTCCCGGCTAGAGACGCGCGGCAGGAACAACAACCAGGCTGCGCCGCCCGCGAGGCTGGGCGGTGGGCGGCTCCCTCCCCCCTCGCAACCCCCCCCCACCCGGGGCGCGGGCCAGAGGGCTGGGCTTCCCCAAGTGGAGGGGGACCCCGCCGCTCACCTTCTCCGCCGCCGCATCGCCGGCTCCGGGCACCAGCTGCAGCGGTGGGCGGGGCAATGCATCCCCAGCGGAGGCCACGCGCTGGGCCCCCCCGAGGCCGCCCCGCCGCTGCCTCCTTTCCAAGCCGGGCTGCTGCGCTGGGCAGGGGCGGCGGTCTTTGCCCCCAGTGTCAGGTTTGCAAAGGGGAAAGAGCATCTCTGAGAAGCCCCATTCCCGGCATCTTCGCCCTCCTGCCTCAGCGCCGCCTGGCTTGCTCGTGTCCACGGAAGGGAAGATGGCAGGATCCCCGGGGACGGGCTCTACGGGGAGCTGCTTTCCAGCACCAGGCCTGGCGGCCGACCAACTCTGCATTGCAAAGATGTCTGCGAGCGTGTCGTGAGGGCTGCCCACACCAACCCCGCCATGTGGGAATCCCTTGCAGACAGGTCGTGCATCCGTAGCAGCGACCAGAGGAGGAATGACCGCTGGGAGGAGCGCAGAGAGAAGAACCGCCGGCCGGGCTACGGCGGGGCGCCGGTTTTGCAACGCCTGGCCGGCTCCCTCCTGCGCGGGGGGGGGGGGGGGGAGCACAGTGCGCCCTTCGATCCGTGCATTTCCAGGGTGCCCTTATGTACGGGCACCCTATTCTTATCACAGCGTCCATTGCCCACTGTGTCATTACAGCTTACGCGTTGTCTGGATCAGGCCCAACTATTCCAGTCTCCTCACTAGGCGCTCCAGAAAGGGAAGAAGCCCCCCAAGCAGGACCTGAGAGCAGCAGCATGTCGTCCTCAGAAGCATTTTTGCCTCGGACCCCGAGGGCAGAGCATAGCGATCCAGTTGGCAGCCATTGAACCGGGTCCGCAATGAAATTTGTGGCCTCTTTTAAAGCCATCCAAGTTGGACGAACCTCCCAACCTGTCCTGAATCTCCCATTCGGCTTCACTGGATGTCCACGGGTTCCAGCATTGCAGGGGGTGGGCTAGATGATCCCTGGGATCCCTTCCAACCCTGCAGGGGTCCTTTACCTTTTTTTTGTTCCATGGCAAAATTTGCACCATCCACCCAAGTGCCTGCTTGTGATTGCAATCTGGCTTGCAGAAGAATGAATTTTGACTGGGAAAACTACTGCCCATCTTGACAAGGGAAGTGTCTTGTGAAAGGGAGCAGAGAGGCCAACACTCCTCTGTTCAGGGACAGCGCTCCCTTTGAAGGCAAGGAAACAGGAACTAGTAAAAGCCACTTTGGCACCAACACTTGGAAGCTGATTTGCATGTGGTTGCCCACAAGTGGGGAAAGACAAAGGCGCTTCCCTGCCAGTAGAAAAAGAGGCAACAGCCAGTCCACCAGGGAAGAGGTGGCAGAGGGAGGGACTGCCTCTCTTTAAACTCCCCCAGACCCAGGAACAAAGAACTGAGAAGCACCTCCTAGGAGAGAGGAGGGGAGGTGGACTCTGGCAGGAATCCTGTGTGATGGGGAGAGACCCTCAAGAGGCACTCACTCCCCTGGGAAAGCAGACGCAGTCTTCAGCAGACCAATGCCTGGTTGCAAGTCACTTGGGGAGCGGAGGGCCAAGAGCTGCTTTGTGCTCTGCTCTGGTCAGCAGTGGCCAGGCCAGCAATTTCAGCAGGGGAGAAGGCATTCACCTCGCTTAGAAGCCCAGGCAGCAAACAGGGTGTCTGGCTCTGCCCTTCCAAAAGCCACAGGGCAAAGTGGTTTCTGAACAAAGTGTGTGAGCTTTTCTGCCGGAAAGGTCCTGCTCAGTTTAAGCTTCAAAGAAGATTTGTAAAGTGGTTTAATATGCAGAGTGCTTTTAGCTTAGGTTTTACAACCTGGAATGCACGTTAGGACTGAGTAGAAAGTCACACACTTGCAGCCTCCCTTGAATCTGCCCGTCTGATCCTAGTCACTGTTCCCCTCGTCTAATCTACAGCCCTCTGTTAGGTTTCCATAGCAGTCTGATGCAGCCCCATGAAGCAAGTCTTTTTAATCTAACTGGCTGCAGCACAAGCCCCCCAGGAGTACAAAAATAAAGCAAGCTTGGGTACCAGTGCAAGGGGAGCTCCAACAGCAGCCGTGCAAGCAGACAGGACAGGCAAACCTCTCTGTCTTGCTCTTATGGTAAATGCATTAACAATGGCTAGCCAAGAGATTAGTGCCGGGACCATCCAACCACCTGCAAAGTCGACTGTCTGCCTCTTGGACGGAAGTGGTGGGTCTGTGCTGAGTACAGCATCCTCCTGGCTCTCTGGGAACAAGGTTCTTCCCTTGAGGCCAAGGGAGATGACTGGAAGATGCTCAGAGGCATTTCAGGCAAGGAGGCCTTAAGGAGCAGGATTGTTCCAAGCAGTTTTTATTTCCCACCCCTTTCCTAAAGATCCCTGGGAGGGGGGACCTGCCTTCTCACAGCTGCCACATAAGAGGGAAATCTGTTACCTCTTCCCCAGTCAGTCATCACCAGCTCAGACTCCACCAGCACAGATGTAATGGTAGGAAATTTTGCCCCCCCCATCACTGTACGCTAAACCATGGGCACTACTTTCTTGCCCATCCTCGCTTCGGAGGGTCCTTGGGAGCCCTTGCTTTCCCTCTTCTTGGGCTTCTGCCAGCCAGAAGAACTTGCTGCTTCACCCCCAACTCCTGCTCCCTTCTTGGAACAGGTGAAAGGAGGACCAGCCCCAACCCAGGCAGATCCTCAGGGAGCCCCCTCCCCTTTCTGCCTTTTCTCCTTTGAGGGAGCCCAGCCACATCTTCTCCAACCCTCTCAAGATGATCAGGGAAATTGGTCCACAACCCAAGGTTCCCATGCCATTCTGAGAGGCCCCACCTGCCTCCCCATTGGCATAGGTGGCCAGGGAAGGGGGGCCCACCCAGCACACATACGCCCCCCAGCACACATACGCCCTGCAGGAAGAGGCAGAAGCAGCAATTCATAACAAAATATACATTATCTCATGATAACTTACAAACTGAACACATATAATATTACAGTGAAATTCGCTGGGTGACAATGGGAAGATGGGTCGCTTCAATGCATGCTCTTCCACAATGGGTTGACCCTGCCTCCCCTGGCCAAGGCGGTCTCTGCTGGAGCCTCACCCCCAAACAAAATGGGATCCCAGCCGCTGCCATCAATTCCAAGGACTCGGTGTTAACGGGCAGAAGTCCGCAGCCAGCCCCAGCTCAGCTCCACCAGCTCAGAAGGCAGCACAGTAAGGGTGGCCTGAGAAGCCTCCTGTGTGGGCACCAAGGAGCCAGTCTCTCTCACAGGGGCCCAACTTCCTCCAGCTCCAGGCCCCTCTTGGGTTCTCCTCTCGCCTCCCCTAGTGGCCGCTTCTGGCCGCGTAGCGCTGCTTCGCCTCCTGCAAGAAGTTCTGGAAGGCGGGTTCTTCGCAGCGCTCCTCCGTCACTAGGGCAGGGGACAAAAAAGCCCCTGGGTGAAGTGGGTCCCAGAACACCACCAAAGGGGAAGACCATCCCGTAGGGAACATCCCCGGCCAACCACAATGGACTTAAAGCAAGCTTGCTACACAAAGTCCCTCTGAGATCAAGGCCCGGGCTCATGCTGCACCAACAAACCAGCCACCCTGAAACGGGATGCAGGCATTTTGGAGGATGCCCCCCCTCCCCTCCCCGGTCTCTTGATTTGCCTTTCCCTCCCCCCAAACCACTGACCTTTCCCAGTCTCCTTAACCCACCTTACCTTCGTGGTCAATGTCATCGGTGTCACTCTCTTGGCCTTCCTCCGGCTCCTCTTCCCCCTCCAAAGTTCCTCGGGTCAGAATCAGTGCCGAGGGACCCGCTGCGGATTCTGCTATGGAGCCTGGAGACAAAAGCCAAGTGGCTGCCAAGCCTGTCCTGGCCCCAGACTGTGCCCCCCTCCCGCCTGCCAGGGGCCCACCTTGTCGCTCCTGCCCCCACAAGGCAATGGGCAAAGCCCTGTGCCAGGAAGACTCCCATCCTGTGTGCTCAAGAGGGGCTGCGCAGCCATGGCAGGCAGGCGGAAGTCACAGGCATAAACAGGGAGAGGCTGGCTGGGAATCCAGGGAGGAGGAGACAGCAGCAGCCTAATCAAACAGGTGCAGCGTGGGGCTCCCCAGCTGATCAGCTGAGGAAAGCAGTCAGCCAGGGTACAGACCCTGCCCACACCCACTCTGCTTCCCCAGAGCAATGGCTCAAGGGATGGGGGAAAGGTTGGCACTGCCAGCAGCCTCCTCCCTGCTTGAAGGCAAGAGCCAGCGTGTCCACCAGTTGTAGCCCCCAAGCAGCCTCTCTAGCCTTCAGGGCCAGCCTCCCCGCAAGGCCTCCGCAGCCCCACCCCCTTGGCCTTGACTCACTTGAGGCTGCCGCACTGCTCTCCATCGCAAGGGGGCCCAGGTCCCTCTGCAGACGCTGCAGCTGCTCCTGCTGCCGCTGGCTTTCCACCTGCTCCTGCAAGCGAGGAAAGGGAAGCAAGCAATTCCTGCTGGTCCTCCAGCACATGCGGGTCCCTGCCTGCCTGCCTGCCTGCCTGCCTTCTGCAGCAGAGCTCCAGTTGGCACCTGTGGGGCTCCAGCCTGCCACCTCCCAGCATGCCCTGGTGGTGCCCACAGCGCATCTGCGCAGCTCCTAAAGCAACTGCTGCCGCCACCCACAGCAAAGCTGGTGAGAAGTCAGAGCCCTGCAAGGCCAACAGCAGCTCTGAGTTCTTCAGGTCGGAGGCTGTCTATAAACAGAGACAATAGCAGCCACAGGGATCATGAGCGTGTCCTTCAGAGCCGAGAGAGAGTGGAAGGAGAAACCACTCAGGACTCCAGGATCTAGAAAGATGTACACTTATGTGCACACATGTACAGAAGGCAGCACACTAAACCCTGAGTGCCAATGGCTGCTTTGAGTTCTTCTGGCAAGGGAGCAGAAGCCTCCTCTGGCCACGTGGGAAGGCAATTGGGAGCCCCCAACATGCTGGCAGGAGGTGCTCCCTGACCTCCTCTCCTCCCTCCATCTGGTAAGATGGAAGTGCCCATCTTGAGGCCAAAGGAGGACTTACACAAGCAGAAGGAGCTTCTCCACCCACATTGTCCAGCCTGGACACTGAGGTCCTTCTCAGTCGTGGTGCCCACCCTGTGGAATGCCCTCCCGTCAGATGTCAAGGAGATGAAGAACTACACAACTTTAGAAGACATCTAAAGGCAGCCCTGTATGGGGAAGTTTTTAACGTTTGAGGTTTTGTTTTGTTTTTAATATTTTGATGGGAACTGTCCAGAGAGGCTGGGGCAACCCAGTCAGATGGGCGGGGTACACATAATAAAATTATGATGATGATGTGTGGGGAGCCTTTCCCATGTGACTGACTGGGGGCAGGGGAAGCACCAGCAGAGGGCAGAGCAACAGCACACCAAGTGCATCTGGAGACAGACTCACCATTTTCTTCCTTAGGCGCTCATACTCTGGGCGGTATTCTCTGGAGGGAGAAGAGAAATGGGTTTCAGCTGTTTATTCTTGGGCACCACAGCCTCACTCCCAGGCAACCATTGTAGAGACTAGGAGGGCCGCCCTTGAGACTGACCCAGAAACTCCAGCGGGTGCAGAATGCCGCGGCGAGACTCCTTATGGGGTCTTCGCTGCGAGATCACATTCATCCGGTACTATACCAGCTGCACTGGCTCCCGGTGGAGTACAGGATCAGGTTTAAGGTGCTGGTTTTAACCTTTAAAGCCCTATACGGCCTAGGACCCTCGTACCTACGGGACCGCCTCTCCTGGTATGCCCCACAGAGAAACCTACGGTCTGCAAATAATAACATCCTCAAGGTCCCAGGCCTCAGAGAGGTTAGGCTGGCCTCAACTAGAGCCAGGGCCTTCTCGGCTGCGGCTCCAATCTGGTGGAATGCTCTGTCACAAGAGACTAGGGCCCTGCGGGACTTGACATCTTTCCGCAGGGCCTGCAAGACAGAGTTGTTCCGCCAGGCCTTTGATCAGGGCGCAGCCTGACTCCCTCCTCTGGCAACCTGCACAGAACTTTGCTTAATTGGTTGCCATCAATTTGATTTAATTAATTTTTATAATGAAATATTTTTAGATTGTGTGATTATTTGATTTTTTGATTATTTGATTGTTGTTAGCCGCCCTGAGCCCGGCTTCGGCTGGGGAGGGCGGGATATAAATAAAATTTATTATTATTATTATTATTACAGCAAGGACCACAGCCCAGACCTCCAGTCACTGACCCCAGGGCAGGGCTGGAACGGGCAGGGGAAGAGGCTTCCCCCGGGGCTTCATGTCTCCCCATAGAGCAGCAGAGGGGATCTTGCCCCCTCAAAGGCCCCCATTCTGGTCACCCTAGGCTGCATCTAGAGGGATCCCCAAATGGATTTGCAGGAAGCCTTGGAGTTAATGCAAGCTCATCTGGGCCATTGTTCTGGGATGCAGCACAGCAGGATGGCAGAAGCCTCACAAGTCAAAAGAGTTTTTGGGAGGTGGCCTGACAGAGAAGGGGAGAGAGAAAGGCTTTCATCCCTCTCTTGTAATGCTGCAACTTGGGGGCATCCAATGAAGCTGCAAGTCAGAAGACTCAGGAGACACAAAAGGAAGGACTTCCTGACACAGCATGCAGTTCAACTCTGGAACTCCCTCCTGCAGGAGGCAGTGATGGCCCCCAATTTGAATGGCTTTAGAAGAGAATGAGGACAATGCATCTTCTCCTTCCACAGGCAGAGGGAGGATGCCTCTAGACGCCAGTTGCTGAGAAAAGCAGGTGTGCCGAGGGCTCCTGTTGGCCTCCGGATCTGCTTCCAGGCATCTGGTTGGCCACTGTGAGACCTGGACACTGGACTAGGGGGGCCCCCTTACACAAGGGGACTCTCTCACCTCTCATACTCATCGACAGCTTTGGAGAGGAGTTCGAAAAATTCATCCAGCCCTGTCCCCTGGACAGCAGAAACACCAACCACCTGCAAGAGAAAGTCCTTTGTTTCAAACAGGGTTTGTGCGGAGCGTGGGAATTGAGTGAAGGAGAAGGGCTTGCAAACACCTTCCTCTGCTCCAGTGGAGCACCAGCACCAGAACATTGCCTAGCCCCCCTCCCCGAGGGACAGGAGCGATGGGCACAAGCTCCTTTTCCAGAAGAGGTGGCACAAGGCCATCTAGCGGGGGGGGGGGAGCACCTGAACTCTCAGGCCTCCCTGGACCAAGTCCTTCAAGCATCCACAATAGCCTGTCCAGATGCAACAGCACAGGGTATCTGGGATACTCAAGGTTTGGGGGGCGGGTTGCAGAGGAAGGTACCCCTCCCTCCTTGGAGCTGCTTCCCTGAAAGTTGGACAGAGTGAAGGTGGGAAACAAATGCCAACTCATGCAATGTCAGGAATGTGCCTGCAAAGAGGTCTCATTCAGCATCCACACCTGGATGGGGGTGGGGGGAACCGTGCCCACCTTGAGCGAGTGGTAGAACTCGTCCAGCACCAGGCTGAGGGAGCGAGTCAAGTTGCTGACATAGGTGGTCTCCTGGCTGAGGGCGTCCTGGAAGGCTTCAAAGTCTTGCATCCACTCCACAGCAAAGCTGTGGTCGATGATGTCCGTCTGCGTCAGGAAGGCAGAGAGTGAGTGAGGGTGGCAGGGGGCACAGGTGGGCAGCTGCTCCGCAATGCCACCTCTGGGGCAAGGACCACAGGCCCCACACCATGACGGCTGCTTCTCTTCAGCCATGGCAGGCCAGGCCAAGAGGCAGCGGCAGCTCCTCCTGCCTCCCCCCACCATGAGACAAGGACCAGCTAAACAAGTGAAGGCTGTGGTCACACCCAGAGTGCAAGCTCCACCCTGGAAAGACGCAATTGAACAGCAAAGTTTCATCAGCAAAAGGGACAGCAGCCCTTCAAGGCACCTGAAGAGCCTTCCATGCCTCCTTGCCCACCCCTGATCCTAGCAACCTTCCATTCTTTATGGGGGTCAGGCTGCCTTCCTTCCTCTCTGGAAGTGGCAGGCTCTGCTCCAAGAAAGCATCTTCCTGCTGGCTGAACATCCTTTTCATCACCCTCTTCTTTGCCGCCCTCACCAAAACACTGCCAAAACAGCTTCTGCTCTCAGATTCAAGTACTTCTGTGCAGCTGTTTGCATTATCTGCATTTCTGTTCGACTGATCACTTTAGGACAGGAGTGGCCACAACAGCACACAATGCCCATCTCCTACCATGAGTCCTTCATTTTGTCATGTAGGCCATGGCTGAAGAAGCCAAACCACTGCAAATAACATCTGCGTGATCAGCTTCCAACATCCCACTGTCTACCCATGCTCTGATCTTCTCTCTCTCGCACTGGAATTGTTTGTGACTCTCTTTTGTAAGGCTTCCTTCAGAAACTCCCACCCAACTCAGCTCTTTTCCCTGTCAGTGTATTGGGCCATGGAATTCTCCTGACTAGCATTTCTCTGAGCGTGTTAAAATCAACTTCCTTAAATGCAGTAAATCTCTTTAGCTACACCCCCTTAAGCTTTCCGTAGGTGCCTGAATTCCAGCACACCCTGCATGACCACTGTCTGCCGTCATTCCTGCCCCAAGTTCCCACTGCATTAAAACCACTGAACAATTTTTCCCTATAGGCTGGACTAATGCCAAGGTCAGTCAATCTCCTCATCTCTTCCTCCACCTTTTGAAAACACAAGTTGTCCACAAGGCAGGCCAGGATTTGGGTGGGGGAATCCATGCTCTGTGGAGTACGTCTCCCAAAAGATCCCAGGGTGTGCTGAAGTTCCCCAAAACTACCAGTTCCTGCTTCCCTGAAGCATATGTAACTTGTTTCAGGAAAGCATCATTCAGATGGTCTTCTTGGTTCAAGTCTTAGACTGGATCAGGGCATTCCACTCACCTTGTTCATGGCCACGATAAAAGGGAGCTTCGTCTTGTACAGGATACTGAGAAGAAAACAACAGCAGCATGATCAGGGATGCAGAGATTGCCACTTTCGATCTGGGGTTGCCACAAAGACATTTCGCTTAGAAACTCATGACTGAAAGAGCAGGCAGTTTGTGTGCTTTCCTAGAGAAGGCCTAAGAGCAGCAGAGGCAGCTTCTTGCTCAAGGTTCAAGGAAGAAGCCAAGAAGCCACCAGAAGAGGGGCTAACAATTCCACCTCCCGGGAATGAGGGAGTCGTCTCTGAGGTTTCTCAGCAGCTACTGAGAGAACAACCCTGTTCCCAAACAAAGAACAATAAGAGAGATGCTCTCCAATAATGGGTAAGCCATTATTAATTGCATAACAGATAAATAACACTACGGAGAGAATCCTCCTCTTACCTGCAGGCGTAAAGCATGTTAGACATGAACGTGACAGGGCTGGTGCTGCGTGACGTGTCCATCACATAAACCACCACGGATGGGAAGGAGGAAGCCTAAATGGGTACATCAAAGGGGGGGTGCATTAGCCCAACAGGGCAACCCGCCCCCAGGCACCTCCTGCAAAGTAGGCCAGCTGAGCAGAAGGTCCTCACCAGAGCTTCAGTGATGATGGTGCCAGAAGCAGACCAGGTGAACACCTCAATCTGCCCAGGAGTGTCAATCAGGACGTACCTGCAAGGGGAAGAATTTGTTCTCTCTCACACACAGGCCACATTCAAATCACTTTGTCCAAAACAAGCTCACCCACTAATCAGCTAACACCTGGAAGATGGGGTTTAATCGTGCACTGGTTGCACAATCCTGTTCTCATCAGGGAACAGCATCCCACAGCCCAGGCAGCAAAATTTAATCTTCACTCATCAGCTCCTGAGTGGAGATTAAAGATCAGAGTGAGATCAGCACAAAATTGGGGTCTTAATAGGAATGGGGGAGGAGAACACTCACAAAGTCTTCTGCAAGTCTCTTCTCTTTTAAACTCCCGATTTTTTTCTTTAATTATTTTAGAATTATTTTCACTTCTAAGATTAATTATGGTTTGCCTTGAATGTCTCACACTAAGTTAGAAAACTGGAATGACCATCTTGAATACATGCACAATAATGTGACACAGTTCACCCCTTTGTTCTGCTGAAGGTGAGGCTGCATACGCACCTCCCGTCAAGAGGAACTTCCATCACCCCCCTCCCCAGGTGACAGCAGGCTTCCCACTGACTCACTGAGATGCTGCCTGTCGTTTCTCAATGAACTTCATCACCTAGTCAGAAAGAGAAAGATGATTTATAGGTAGAAACAAGAGAATTAGAGTTTGCAGTTAAGTTCATGATACACAAGAAAACATGATATCATCAGCATCAGAAGTACAGAATTACCATTATGTGATTAAATTGTTAACTGGGATATAAACAACAACAACAACAAATTTATTTGTACCCCGCCTTCCCTGGCTGGAGCCGAGCAGCTAACATCATAAAACTAAGACAGTATCCAAAGGACATAAGAACAGGCAATCTATTAATTAAAATACACCTTAAAATTAGTTCAGATACAAATTTGCTCTGAGCCTTAGTATTGATAATAATATGCGGCCCTCTGATGTGGCCCAGAATGTCAAATGCTCATCATTGCTGGCAAATTCTCCAAGAGAGGATGTTTGGCACCTACAAACTCAAGCTAAATGCAGTACCATTCAGTGAAATTCACCAGAAATTACATACCTGGTCAAATCTTGTCGCAAAAAGGTTCAGAGAAGTCACAATACCGCCGTTGGGGCCAAGCCCATACCTGGTGCACATTCAGGAAAGGTTGGTAGAAATCTGAAAGTCACCTCTAACAGCGTATTCCCTTCCCCTTCCTCTACCCCAGATAGAGATTCAGGCCATTTAAAGCAAAGGTGTCACATAAAACCACATTTGTAGAGATTGCCAACGTCAGCAGCAACAGCTCAAGAGACACACTGGCAATTTCACCAGATGCACAAACACCATGCCCAGCCTTACTACATCCTTTCAACATTGGTTTTCTCCACCCATTGAGGTGCAAAGTCCAGCAATCACCCTCTAGCCCAGGGGTAGAACCTAAGGCCTGGGGGCCGGATGTGGCCCAATCGCCTTATCAATCCGGCCCACGGACAGTCCAGGAATCATCGTGTTTTTACATGAGTAGAATGCGTCCTTTTATTTAAAATGTCTCTCTGGGTTAGTTGTGGGGCATAGGAATTCATTCATTTCCCCCCTTCAAAATATAGTCCGCCCCCCCAAGGTCTGAGGGACAGTGGACCGGCCCCCTGTGTCTCCCAGTCCCCCCCTCCCCCGCTCGGGTAAGGATACTGCTTCATGACCTCCTTGTACTTCACGGTGTCTCGTATGTCTTTGGGAAAAAGGAGAGGGAGAGAAATGAAGCCCCCCGACCAGGCAGAGGCCAGTCCCGCCGCCGCCCGGCCCCCGGCCCCGCCACTCACCGATGTTGGCCGGGAAGGGCAGCTCGTGCACGGCGGGGTCCAGGTTGATGACGTAGGGCGGGCAGCCCCGGCTGTGCAGGTGCGCCGTCAGCCGCTGCGGGAGGAGAGAAGCGCCGTCAAGCCCGAGGGGAGCCCCGCCCGCCCTCCCGCCCTCCCTCCCGGCGGGCTCGCTCCCCGCAGCGCCGCTCACCTGCACCAGCGCCGTCTTGCCCGAGCCGGCCATGCCCAGCACCAGCACGCAGACCGGCGGGGGCCCCTCGGCCGAGCTCGCTGCCGCCGCCGCCATGTCGCCTCGCGGTCGCCAGCCCGCTTCCGCTTCCGGCCAGGGGCGGAGCAAGAGGCCCCGCCGGGGCGCCCATAGGGCCGCTCTTGGCCACAGAGCTAGGAAAGGGGGAGCAGCCCTCAGGTCGGGACAGCGGGACCTCTCGTTCCAAGTGGGCTGCGTTTGCTCCCCTCTTCCCTTTTCGTCTCTCTGCGTTCTTTTCTCTGCTGTTTTGACCATAGAGGTGCCATAGAGAGGCAGAGCGGCCGCCCCGCTCCACGGTCATAGAGCGCAAAGCGAGTCCTCCCGGCCGGCGGTAATGACGTCACGAGGGGACGGCGAGGAGGGGCCGTTCCCCGGTGAGGCCCCTGATCCCCGCCTCCTCCGTAACCTTGGCAACGCGGGGAGGGGCCGCTGAACTCCCGGAGGGGAGGGGCGGAATGACGGAGCCCGTCGGGTTGGGCGGGGCCCCGGGGGTCGCGGAAGCGTCCTTAACCCTTCCTGTGCCGGCGCGGCCTCCTCCCTCCTTGGGGCGGCGCCAGGAGCCTCGCAGAGGTCGGTCTCGGGGGGGGGGGGGAGGCGCCGAGGCCTCGTCCCGGGGACCCCGCCGCCGCCTGGGCGAAGAAGGAGCCCCGCCAGCCCCCGGAAGCTCAGAGCCGAGATCGGAGGAGCCGGGCAGCCGCCCGCCTAGGATGGATCCAGCCCCGTTCCCTGGCCGGAGATGAAGGGGGCGAAGCCCGCCGCCGCCAAGACCCCTGCCCGGGAGGAGGGGGCGAGGGAAGGTGAGGAGGGGGCGCGTGGTGCCTGGGGATGGTTCCTCTCTCGCGGCCGCTTGGCGCCTTCCTCCTCCGGAGAAGCCCAGAGCGCCTTTGCCGGGTCGGGGGGAGGCATAGTTTGAATGAGACAATGGAAGAGGTGGAAGGGACTGCCAAGGGTCATGCCTGCCAACCCCCTGCCATGCAGACATCAGCCTGCCATAAAGCATCCCTGGCAGAGGGCCCCCCAAGCTCAGAGTGTACCAGGTGACGTTCAGGTACAACCTCAGCCTCCTTATCTATAAGCCTGAAAGCGTCTTAAATCAGCACCCTTCCCTCCAACGGGGAGCTCATCTTGCTTGACTAGCCCAGGGAGCCAACGTTTGTCCGCAGACAGTTTTTCCAGGTTATGTGGCCATCATGACTAAGCCGCTTCTGGCGAAACCAGAGCAGCGCACGGAAACGCTGTTTACCTTCCCGCCGGAGTGGTTCCTATTCATTTACTTGCACTTTGACATGCTTTTGAACTGCTAGGTTGGCAGGAGATGGGACAGAGCAACGGGAGCTCACCCCTTCGCGGGGATTCGAACCAACGACCTTCTGATCTCAGTGGTTTAGATCACAGCGCCACCCGCGTCCCTTATTCTTCGATAGGAGCTATTAATTTGCATGTCACTCCAGGACACAAAGGCAGAGAGCATAAGGAATCACAGGATGCAGCTTCTGACTGCCAATCCCAGGCCTGTCAGGTCCATTCAGAGGCTGCTCATGGGAAATGCTGACTTCAGATGAATTGGGTCCCATCTAAAGATAGGAAGTTTGGTTAAAAAGGCTTCTGCTGGCTGAGTCTCTTAATGACCCTTTTCCGATAACCTTTCATGATAACCTTGAAATCCTCTTGGGAGCCTAGGAAGCTGCCTTTCACTGAGCCAAACCATCAGGTCCTTCTAGCTCAGCACTGCCTGCACTGCAGTGGCTTCTCCATGGTTTGGGGCAGGGATCCTCTTCCTGGAGATCTCACTGGGGGCTGAACCTGTGAACTCCTGCCCTCAACAGTGCTGGTCTCTCAAGAACTAGAATCTCCTGGCACTTTTAATGTGATTTGGCATTCCTTTATGAGATATACTCAGAACTACTACTACTACGTGCCTATACTGTAGTTTTGTTTTCACCTTTTGATTTTCAACTGTTAAAATTGTTCTCTCTCTTCTACAATAGCAATAACTAAAGAAGTGTGCATGCACACAAAAGCTCATACCAATAACTAACTTGGTCTCTAAGGTGCTACTGGAAGGATTTTTTAAAATTTTGTTTCAATAACAATAATATTTATACCCCTCCCATCTGGCTGGGTTTCCCCAGCCACTCTGGGTGGCTCCCAACAGAATATTAAAAACACGATAAAGCATCAAACATTAAAAACTTCCCTAAACAGGTCTGCCTTCAGATGTCTTCTAAAAGTCTATGCATTCTATGCAACAGGGACGTCCAACTTCCAAGAGGCTGCGATCTGCTCACAGATCGACCAGTAGATCGCAATTGACTTGTTGTACGTGCTTGCTATACATTATAGAATGAAATAATAATACAGTCCTGTACAGTCCTATTATCGTACAGTCTACGAACAGTCCTGTTAATGAACTATTCAAGCAACGAACTCCGCAAAACCGGAAGTAGGTGTTCCAGTTAGCGAACTTTGCCCCGGAAGCCGAACGGTGGAAGGGCACCGGTGGTGGGTGGCCTCAGTAGGGAAAGCGCACCTCAGTTCAAGAGCACTTTCGGCTTAAGAACGGACTTCCGGAATGAATTAAGTTCATAGACCGAGGTACCACTGTAATAAATCCCCACCCCCCAAAAAGCACACATTTGTCTCAGTCTCTCTTCTGCTCTTAGCTGGGGATTCCCTTTCCAAGGCAAAGCACAAGCAGGAAAACAAAGATGCAGGCGATGACAAGGATCTCCCCCAAAAGAAGCAGAAATCTGGTGAGTGGATTCTACTTTGGTTCCTTTCTCTGGGCCCCTGCACGCTCCTGGCTCTCCTGCAAGGAGCGGGGCTGGAGACCCCCTGCCCACCTACTCAGCTCAGTTCCTCCTGATATGAGGGGGCTGCCCATCCCTGTCCCATCCCTTTGCTGCTCCCAAGTGATGAGAACCTCTCATGAACTATTCATATTCCTGTGTGGGAGGTTGAGCCCATGTTGGGGTGGTCACTTCCCTTGGCCTCCATCTCTCCCCAAGGTTGTTGGTGGAGTGTTCTGGGTTGTGGTGGAGGGTAGATGGTCCTGGCTGCAGAGGCAAACCTTCACTGCTGTTTTTCCTTGTCCCAGGGAAATGGCAGCAGATGGGGCAACAGCCTCATCTCAAGCCCAAAGGTGGCCATAGAAAAAGAGACACACCGGTATATGCAGCAGGTAAAACAGGACACCAACATCACAGCTCCTTGGTGAGGACAGAAGCCAAGAAACCAGGGCCATCGTCCTCTGGACCCCAGGACCTCTGGCGAAGGGGCGGGGCCTCTTGTCTGCCCTCCCTGTGTGCAGCCAGGAATGGCGCATAGCTGAAGAAGCAGGCAGAAGAGGTTGTTGGGGTGCATTACTGGGGGGGGTGCAGAAAGCCAGTAAGCGTGACTGTGTCCCTAAGCATAGAAAGAAGAGCCCTGCAGCAGGTAGGCCAGCCCAAGATGCCCCAGTGGGATGCCCACAGGCCAGGTGAGAGGGCTGCCCCACTCAGGACCAGCCAGGAACCTTAAGAGGCTGAGTCAGCACCTTCTTCTTGTCCACCAGGCAGCCTGGAAGAGCACTGGCAGCTGGAGATCCTGAGCAGAGGCCGCGTCACTTGTCCCACCTGCAGGGCTGTTGTGAGGAAGACGGTGGAAGGGCTGAAGAAGCACATGACCAACTGCCAGCATGTGAGCAGACGGGGGGATGGGACCTTATCCTTTTCCTAGGCAATCCCTGGGGCTCCTTCCAACCCTGCAACTCATTTTCAAGTCATGGGGCGTAACAGTGTCATAAGAAACCTGCTCCATCAGGCCAAGGGAGGCCCACCTCGTCCTGCTTCCTGTCTCCCACATCAGCCAGACAGCCACTCCTGGAAAACCCCCAGCAGCAGCTCCCCCCACACTAACCCCCAGCCTGCCAGCAGCTCTTGCTCAGAGGTGAACCATTTCACCCTGGAGTTCAAGGGGATCCTGCCAGCCCCTCTTCTCCCCCGCAGCCCTTTGGGATCTCTCATGGGATTGCTTGCATGGTGCTGCCCAAACAAGAGTCGTTGTTCTTGGCCATTGAGACTGAGGGTTCAGTGAAGCAGCTTCTGCTCTGCATGTCTGCATGAGGGGGAAGCCCCAAGGGAGCACCCAGGGCCCCCAAATTACTTATTTATTTTGTAAAATTTATATACGGCTTGTTTGTAAGACAAATCTCAAAGCAGTTTACAAAAAAAGGAACAGTGAAATTATCGCTAAAAATTTAAGAACCATAATTTTTAAAATGCAGAAATTAAACTCACAGTAGAATAGAGCAGAGCAAGTCAGTTTCCGGGATGGGGGGGACGGGACGGACGGACGGACACTTCAGGCCCCAAACTCCAGGAGCAAGGACTAATGGGAGATGTTCCCACAGCCCGTGCTGCCCAGATGCTGGTGGCTACTGCTGACATGTGCAATACCTTGTGGTCTTCCTAGGAGATGCTCACATGCCACCGCTGTGGGAAGCAGCTGCGGTCTCTGGCAGGAATGAAGTACCACATCATGGCAGACCACAACAGCCTGGTAAGTAGATGCTGCGCGCCCACAAGAACGTGTCTGGCTCCCCGGATGCCTCAGGCAGATGCTTCAGTCCCTGGAAGCCCAGCCTGCTGCCTGCCTGTATATCCATCCCCCCTGGGCCTTGTTCAGGGCCCTCTGGGGAGCCTCTGGCCTGACCCAGCCTGCCTTGACTCCCGACATGGCGACAGTTCAGCCCCAGCAGGTCTTCCTGGGCCTTTGGCCCTTGGGTCACCTGCAAGCACAGATACCCAAGGGCCATCTAGTCCAACCCCTGCAACACAGGAATCACAACTGCATCATTCCAGACAGGGGGCCACCTCTGATGGAAAATCTCCAAGGAAGGAGAGTCCACCACCTTCCCAGGGAGCCCGTTTCACTCTCAAATGGCTCTTGCCTCCAGAAAGGTCTTCCTGGGCTTTAGTGGGAATCTCCTTCCTTGCAATCTGAATGCCTCGGTTTGGAGCGTCTCTGGCCAGCCTTTCCCTTCCCTTTTATGCAGCCGGTGGGGACAGAGGAGGCGGCCTGCGATCTGGGCGAGAGAGAGCACTTGCGGAGGGTGCTGAAGCGGATGGGGAAGCTCAAGTGCCCAAGGCAGGTGAGATGGAGCAGCCTCTGGCCTTCCGGGGAACCAGAGCAGCCCGGGCCAGGCTGGGGCAGGGGCCTCAGACCGCCTCAGGCTCCTCTCGGTGAATGCAGGGCTGACTCGCCACCTTCCAGCTGGTGGTGGAGGGGAGATGCAGAAGCTCCCCCCCCCCCGAGTTGGCTCCCCTCCTTCCTGGGAGCCTGCGCTCCTCTCTGCCCCCCTCTCCTCCCCCAGGGCTGCACAGGCAGCTTTACCAGCGTCCTGGGCTTCCTCTACCACACGCGGAAGTGCGGGAAGGAAGCTTCTGAGCTGGAGCAGATGGCTCTGAAGTGCCAGCACTGCGGCAAAGCCTACCGCTCCAAGGCGGGCCTCGCTTACCACCTGAAGATGGAGCATGGCCCGGTGAGTTGCCAGTGAGGAGCAAAGGGGGCAGGACCTCTCCCCATCTCTGGAGCACTCTGCAGAGGAAGCCCCTGTTCCTGACTGACAGGCAGGTGGAAGAGGGGGCGGGGCAACACCCAGAGAAGCCACTGCAGGCCCCCTCCTCCTCTTACGGGCCGGGCATTGTCACCTGCAGAGAGCCTTTGCTACCCCTTTCTGGCAGTGGCAGGCGTTGGCCAAACATAAGAACTAAGAGGAGCTTCTAGATCAGGCCGATGGCCCACCCAGTCCAGCCTCCTGTTCTCACAGTGGCCAACCAGATGCCTGTGGGAAACCAGCAAGCTGGGTCTGAGCCCTGAGCCTCTCCTGCTGCGCTTTCTGGCCACTGGCCTGCAGAAGCATTTCTGCCTCTTGACTGGAGGTTAGTCATCAAAAGCCCAGCCCTCCGTAAATCTGTCCATTCCTCTTTTAAAGCCACCCACCTTGGTGGCCATTGCTGCCTCCTGTGGGAGGGAGTTCCACAGTTTGCACTTTTAGTTTTACTGTCCTTTTAGTCTTCGGCTTCATGGAATGTCCATAAACTCCAGCGTTGTGAGAGAGGGAGAAAAAAACATTTCTCTATCCATTTTCTCCAGGCTTTGCATAATTTTCCAAACTCGTTCCATGTCCCTCTTCCTCACCTTTTCTCTAAACTGAAAAGTCCCAATTGCCTTTCCTCCTTTTGGTGGCCCCTTCTGAGCATCACTCCCTGTGTCCTTCCTGCCAGATCTCCTTGCTGGGCCAGGACATCCAGCCGGCCCCCCCGAAGGAGGTGGCAAGCGCAGAGCCCAGCAGTGGAGGCCGCCGGGCTCTGAGGAAGTCTGCCCAGGCAGCCGCCCACCACCTGCAGGAGGCCCTGGCCAAGGAGGCCCTGGCCAAGGAGTGGCCCAGGCGGAAGGTCTGGCAGGACCTGGTTCCCGAGGACCGGAAGGTGCGGCCGTTTCCTCAGAATCCATTTGGCTCTGGGAGCAAGAAGAGTCCTGGTTGACCTCAAGGTTTCTCAGGGGCCAGGATGCAGCAAGGGAGCACTTTCTCTCGAGGAGCAGAGTCTTTTGCAATGGGGGGCCCCACGTTGTAGAAGCCCCCGCCCCAGGAGGCCTACCCAGCCTGCTCTCTTGCAGCTTGCAGGGAAAATGCCCAAAGCTTTTGGTCAGTTTGATTTTTTTTTGTTACTATTGTTGTCATCTATCCATCTTGAGAGACAAAGTAGTGCACTTCCAGGGGTGAAGTCAAACTACTGCATTAGCAGCAGTGAAGTGAGCTCCTCAGGGTGCAAGCCTGGGCAGTGTGTCTGGAGGTCCTGGGCTGCCCAGACAACAAGACCCACCCCCCTCAGCCTCGCTTATGGGGTCCAAAGGAAAGCAGAGCAAGACGCTTAGCAGTAGCTTGGCTTGTTACTACGGGGCTGAGATTTTGTAGTAACAGCTATTTTAAGGCTTGACATTTTGTCTAACACTGGAATGGAGTTGAAGTCTTTTCAAAGTACAGGTGCAAATGGCTGCACTTCCCCCAGGGGCCAGGAACCCGAGAAGCAGAAGAGGCTGGCTGGGCTCTCAAGGAAGGGGGTGTCCCTGGGGCTCAGGAGTCAGGGTGCTTTGCCCCTGGTTAGCTGGGTGCCCCAGTCGGCTAGAGCACGGGGGGGGCCTGCTGTGGGAGTAGCTGAAGGCAGCAGCCCCTGCTCCTCACTCTGCCTTCCGGCTCTGCTCTCTTCTCTTCCTCAGCTGAAATACACCCGCCCAGGATTGCCTGCTGTCAGCCAGGAGGTTCTGAGCAAGTGGAGGGCAGAGATCAAGGCGTGCCGACGGGTCCGCTGCCCAAACCAGGTAACGGGACGGCTGGGCAAAGCTTGGGGGATGCCACCAACTCTCCTGACGGGACAAGGGCAGCAGAGCTCCTTTCTCCTTGCCCCCAAACACTTGCAGCGGAGGCTTTGGGGGGCTCTTCCTTGGTGTTCAGCTTCCCATGGAATAATCTGGAGGCCCCTCCCTTTGCCCTTTTGCATCACAGAGGTGCAGAGTGGGGAGAGCCCCCAAGTATCTGAGAGGAGACTAAGAGCTGTTGCTGCCAGGAGCCTCTGGATTCCCTGCTGCTTCCCAGAGGCCCCTCCTGCTTTCAGTCCCCTCCATCTCTGGGGCGTTCCTGGGTGGGAGGGCCACTGACCGCCCTTTCCTGACTCTCGCCTTCCACCACAGGGCTGTGAGTGTGTCTACAGCAGCATCTCGGGCCTCAAGTCCCACCTGGGCAGCTGCATCTTGGTATGTGCCAGCCTCTCCTTAGGGCTGCAGGATGTGTGTGTCTGGGGGGCTTCTGCTGCTGCCTGCCATTGCCAAACCACCCCTGGAGGCAGACATGGATTCACCATCACCATCTCTGCGCCCCAACTGGCAGATCCCTCCCTCCACAGGGATGAGACACTTGCGCTTAAAATCGGGGGGGGGGGAGACCCTCCTCCTTCCGCTTTCCCCCTCCTCCTCCCCGCTGTCTTCCTCAAGTTCTTGCTGCCAGAGATTCTAAGGCACATTTCCGTCTCACTGCAGGGGGAGTTTGTGGCTGGGAGATACCGGTGCCTGCTGTGTGAGAAGGAGTTTGTGTCCGAGAGCGGAGTCAAGTACCACATCAACACTGTGCATGCACAGGTGAGGAGCAAGGGGGCTGCGGGAGTGCGCATGGACCCAATCCAATGCCACAGACCCTTCCACTGCGCCCGCGCCCTCACCGGGGTCTGTGGCCATTGGCCTGGCTGAGCTTGGGCTGGCGCTCCCCCTTCCTCTCGCTCCCACCTCCTGCCTCTCCCCACCCCCAGGACTGGTTTGCTGTTGGCACACACACCGCCAGGAGCTGCAAGAAGCTGCTGAAGCAGCAGCCGGAGGAGGCGGAGCAGAAGAGAGCGCCCAGGAAGCCTCCGCCCAGCGGGAGCCGCAAGAAGAGGCCACAGGCTGCTGCCTCCCCCAAGAAGGCCACACCCAGGCAGGAGGCAGTGGGGGAGCAGGGGCAGCAGCACCCTCTCAAGGCCAGCTGCCCCCAGCAGGCAGGAAGTGGGAGCTGTGAGGAGGAGGAGGAGGAGGATGGCCCTCCCACTCTGAAGCTCAGCCACAGGAGAGGGAGGGAGTAGCGGTCCCCCTCTGGTCTCTCAGGGTGGGGGGGCGGCGATTCATAGAAAGGAAGGGGATCCTCTGGCCACACCCCTCCTTGCATCCTGCCCTCCAGCCCCCCTCAGGCGGCCTTGGCTGCTCAAGTGACTGACTGGGGAAGCAGCCCCACTCCCCCCAATGCTCAGCAGGGTTTACTTCTGAGGAGGCACTTCAAGGACTCTGGTCCTCCCCAGGTGAGGCCACACTCTCCAGGTGAGGAGCCACCAGAGGTGGGACTTCTTTCCTGGCCTCCGTCGGGCAGGGGGTGAGCTGTGCCCCAACCCCCGGGAGTAAACTGGGCACTGCAGACGGAGCGTCGCTGAAAATATTACGATAGCCAAACATTCACGCATTCCAAGGTAATTTTTACATTAAATTAGTTATCAAAAACCAAAATTAGCTACATGAAAATACTAAAATTGTGAATAAAAGTTTTATATAATCCTCTGGGTAATTTGGATTTGTTTAATAACATAAATCAGAACATTATATTGAAATGTATGAAGTTTGCTGGTTTTCCTGGGTAGTATTACACCCATGAATTCCCGATTGTATGTCACATCTTATAGATAGATTTGTAAATAAGATGGATGGATTTTCTTCTGTACCCATTTCTGAATGTTGAGTTTTCAAAAAACTGTGGGTGCCCCTCCTGTGTTTTCCGGCGCCTCAAGGCCCCCTGGAGCCTCCCACGAGAGGTGCCCTTTTGCCCTGCTGTTCCTGAGGACCCTCAGTCAGGAGAGGCAGTCCTGGGAAGGTGGCAGCACCCACCGGGTGCCAGGCTGACCTCACAATGTGTTGCTGTAGCAACAAGATAAACGGAACTGCAGGAGGAGGAGGTGGTGGTGCCACTTGGTCCAAGCTGGGTTGCCTGGGAGAGTAGCTGGTGCATTGGGGACAACCGCTGCTGGCCTGGCTCTCTGAGCACCAGCCTTTCAGAGGGGTGGAAAGGGGTCCATAGGGCAGGCCTCCTTTCAGTGCCTCTGGAGCCAAACCAGCAACTCCCTGCAATAGAGGCATCTCCTGTGCCAAACCAAGAGAGGTGTTGACCCTTTGCTTTCCTCCGTTGCCTGCCTTGAAGGCAGCTGTGTGGAGCTGGCTGATCTTGACTGACCCAGGCCTGGCCAGGGGTCTGTGGCCCTGAGAGCGCGGCCAGGGCGAGGGGGCTAGGATGCAGTCACTGGAGGCTGGTCCCGAGGACTGGCAAGCCACTGAGCTGGCCAACCTCTGCCCACCCCCTCTAAGCCGGGGCAGCGGGACAGTGGTGGAGTCCCCACTGCTGGACCCTCTGCTGCTCAGCCAGGAGGTGCGAGAGCAGCTGACAGCTCACCTCCAGCAGAAGCGGCTGCAGCTGCTGTGGGGCTTGCCTGGCCTGGTGCACAGCTCACTGGAGAGGTCTGTGCCGGCCCTGCTGGGCTTCCTGGCATGCACAGCCCCGCAGGCAGCCACCGACCACCAGAGGCCCCTTTTCAAGGTGGAGAGGCGGCAGTGCCTGGAGCACCACCTGAGGGAGAGAGCAGTGCATCGCAAGTGGGGCCTCCCCAAGAGGGTCTGCAAAGCCCTCTGCTGGCCGCTGCCCCCTCCTGGGACACCTCTGGCCCAGGCAGCCCCACAGCAAGAGAGGCCCTCTTCGAAAGGGAGCAGCTCTCCAAAGCAACACAGTGTTTCGGCAGCACGGGCTTGTTCTGCCATGACCATGGCAGCCAAAGGCGGCAGAAGCTGGTGGAGCCCAGAAGCGACACAGGAGCCTTTGCCACTGGCCTCGGGACTGGCACGCCTGCCTGGGAAGCAGTGGGAAGGTCTTCCAGGGACTGAGAAATGGGAGCTGGGTGGGGATGGCCCCTGGAACAGCCTGGCCACCTTGGAGCTCCTCCAGGTCCATCTGCCCTCAGCCACAGCCCACCCGGACGGAGCTCGGAGCCTGCCTGGGGAGGCATGTGCTAGCGTGGAGCTCCAGCGCTGCAAGAGGCAGCAGCCAAGCTGGGGCCGGGCACCCCTTGCCCAAGGATGTCCTCCTGCAGAGAAGCGTCCTCTTGCCGCAGCCGCCCAAGGGAAGATGAAGCCTGAGGAAGGGGTCTGGGTCCCACTTCAGCCGGCCGGGGATTCCCCTCGGACTGCCTGGGCCATCACAGATACCCAAAGAGAGCTGCCTCCACCAATCAGCAAACGGGATGCCGCCCGGCTGGATCTGGTCCTTTGGGATCTGACCCCAGCCTTGGTTTCCATCACAGGTGGGGGGGAGCAGGCCCCGGAGTGCCACCAAGAGAGCCCCCCTCTAACTGAACGGCCTTGTTGTGCTCACTCTGCATTCTGCCGCTGCCACCATCACCACCAGGAGGCTGCTTTGAAGCCCCGTCCCACGAGCCTCCTGGGGAAAGCTATGCCTCACACCCCTGAGGGGTTGGGTGGGCAAACTGGTTCACCACGAGCAACAGACCTTTCCACAACCAGTCCCAGAGCAAATCCAGGATGTGAAAGATTTCTTACGACTGACAAAAAGCAGTACTTTGAATTCCACCTGCGCGAGAAGCTTCTGCATCAGCGGTGGGGGGTGCCCAGGAGGGTGAAGGAGTCTGTGGCCAGGTCGGCCCTCCTGCAAAGCACCATCAGGTGAGCCCCCCCTCCCGGACCTGCCCCATGTGATGCTGCCAAGATGCAGGAGCTCAGCTGGCTGCAAGGAGCTTCGCTGTTCCTCGATGCTGCAAGGAGAGGTCCAGAACCCCATCCACACCCCTGAGACACAGAAGTCAGATGAGGAGCTCAAGCTGTTGCATGAGCAGCCTGGCTAGAAGATGGCAGTGCAAGACAGGCATGCTCATCATACTGGGCTTGGATGAGTCCTCAGTGCCGCTGCTTTGGACTGGAGTGCAGATACTTTGAGCAGGAAATAAATACATTGTTTCTGATGGGAGTTTAATTGAGGATTAAATCCATAAATTAAAATCAAAACCTCCTATCCCACATGTGGGGGAGCAATATGAGAGCAAACATGCTCTGAAGCCCCTTTAGCAGAGTAAAAATACTTAGGCACTTTTGCAGCTTACTGGAATCTAGGAATTAGGCAATTACGTCTCTTTATCCCTGTTTATTTGTGGTCTGCTGACCTTTCCCCTCTCCGTCCCCTTTGCTAAGAATGAACCACACGTTTTAGTAAGATAAACAAAAGGTTTACTGACATTTCAATGCAGGCAACAAATATATCAAAGTAATATGCTGGTAAAAAAGCCTTCTTTGTTACAAAATACAGTTTCTAAAACGGAGTCTGAGCTCTGAGCAGAGCCTAGGAATATACTAGGGTTGCCATATTTCAACAAGTAAAAAGCCGGACACAATTTTTTGTTTTGCAAAATCCCCCCCCCCATCATTTCCGACATGGCTTGTCATACATCCAGGTTTTCCTGCACATTTTTGGAAATTCTGCCTGGACACTATTTCCGATGGACAAATCCCAGATATGTCTGGGGAAACCCAGATGTATGGCAGTCCTACTTTATGTCTGCTCACATCACTGGCTTGACAGAAGAGAGGGTGAGAGAGCTCAGGCAGGAAGAAATTACATAATAAAGCGAGATGAGCGCCGCAACCCCAGAGTCGGTCGCGACTTGGCCTAATGGTCAGGGGTCCCTTTACCTTTACTTTATATCCTTTGTTAGACATTCCCGTCAAAGCGTTAAGGAAGTGACCGCATCTTCTTCTTTGGCTATCACTCATAGCCGAGTAAGATTGTCTTCCATTAACACAGTTTTAACAATGAGTCCGTAAGTGACTTTGGAGGCCAGTTCTGGATCCACATGTCCTTCCACAGTGGGGACATCGGTTTCCAGGCAGGAGTTGATCATGGTGTGGATTTGCCAAGCGTGCCTTCCTCTTAGCGTGTTTCTCCCTTGGATCCTGGGTTTGAGTGTCTTCAAAGCCCATGACACCTTTGGTGATAACTGTTCTCCAACTGGAGCGCTCGCAGGCCAGTGTTTCCCAGTTGTTAGTGTTTATGCTACATTCTTTAAACCTCTTTTGTTGACCACCAGCATTATGCTTTCCATTTTTAAGTCTCATACAGCCCCTCATGTGCCTGTCTGGCCATCATACCTTTGTCATTTTGACTGGAAACCACAGGGGGTTAATGTGTCTGAGTCACAGCTTGTCACTTAAAACACAGCCCATCCTGCACCTTCCCCAGTCACAAGCTGTGTGTCTAGGAAATGGGGGCTGTCTTTAGTTGATGACACTTAAGGACTGATAAGGACAAAATTTTGGGGTACGGTACTTAACTGTTTTCCAGCTTCGGTAGGGTCTAGCCCTGCGGGTTCAGAATCGGTCAGGTTCAAGCAAGAGATCACAGCCAGGCAATTTGAAGCAAAACAGAAGCTAGGAAACCTGATCGTCTATTGTTGCAACAAGGTTTCAACTCCCAAACAAAACAAAGTCCAGAACAAAGGGCAAATGGCCTCTTTTGTCACAGAAAAGGCATGGTGTCAGATAGAAATTTGAGAACCAGACATGCCCCTGTCTATCCTGCATAGTTCAAGTACCCACACCCCACAAGTCAATGAAAGTATTTACATATCCCTTTGTCAGGAAGGCATCCCTTGGCATTTTTATTTATTCCTGAGTCTCATTTCCCTCTGACCATTACTAGTCTGGTCCCTTTGTCAGGGCTGGTTTGGCAGTTAGGAGGGGTATCCTAAGTATGTGTTGTCACATCCTGAGAATTATGGAGTCCCTGTTCCATACATGCCATGAGTCAGGTCCCCTCCCCTCCATCCTGGGATCACAATTTTTATCACCTTTTTGAACTAAATAAAACCATCTATTTGACTAATTTTAGTGAATTTCTATGCTTCAGAAAATGGGGTTTCCTTGCCTTATTATGACACTGGGAACCCAGGATAACAGAGGGAAACGTACATAAGTCAGTGGTCGTGTGTGCATGTATTGCTCAGTAGCAGGGCAAGCTCCTGTGTCTGGAACTCTGATGTGTCAAGTCCTTACGCACAGCATGCCAATGCTTCTGAGGAGTTGGTTGGGTGCCCCTCCTTTGTCCATAACAGTGGCTGAGCAGCTGCTTTGCATGCATAATGTGACATGACCCAGCCAGAGGCCTCCTGAAATAAAAATATCTCCAGGTAGAAATCCTACATTGCCAAGGTAGGAGTGAATGTAGGGAGATCCTGCACCTGGGCGCTATCTGGGCCCAGCTAAGCCATGAGCCTGATCCTTACCATTGCTGAACAACAGCCAAAGATCTGCCCGCACCCCCAACATACGTCCTGGTTTTCTTAGCCTGAGTCGTGAGGCTCCCTTAAGTAGGGCCACTGAGATGGCTTCCCTCATCTGTCCCTGCAGAATGAGAGTTTGCCTCCCATCCTGTTTTATTAACAGTTTTTCTATCTCAACTCACCACACCTCTACAAAGCAATTTGTAGAGCAGCAACCTAATAAAATTGCAAACTGTGAAAAGAATAAGAGACTAAACCACATTAAGTAATATTACAACAGCAGCAGCAGTTAAGCAAAACTGATTAAAATGGGTTCAGTGCAGTGCATTAGTTAAACTATGGAACTCCCTCCCACAGGAGGCAGCGATGGCCACCAGATGGGATGACTTCAAAAGAGGACTCGACAAACTCATGGAGAGGGCTAGCGATGGCTACTAGTCAGCCTGGAGGCTATACTCTGTGGCCACAGTCCATGCTGCTGGATTCCAGATGCTGGCAGCCACAGGAGAGAGCGCTCTTCCGCTCGGATCCTGCTTGCAGGTTTCCCACAGGCATCTGGTTGGCCCCCGTGAGAACAGGAGGCTGGACTAGCTGAGCCACTGGCCCGATCCACCAGGCTCCTCGTAAGCTCGTCTTAAGGTTCTCTCCGCCAGGACCCTGGTCAGCGTCTCAGCAGTAGCGCGGCTGGAGACGGCTCGTCTGCCCTGCGCTGCGGAGAAGGGGCGCCCGCCCTCCTGCGTCTCCGCGCGTCCCCGCTGCCGGTCGCTCTCCTCCTTCGGGGCCGCCGCGGCGCAGGAGGGCCAAATCCCGCAGCGAGTCATGCTGCCGCCGCAAGCGCTGCACGCGATCCTCCAGCCGGTCCTTGTGCGCCTGCAGCGCCCGCGCCCTCGCCACCAGCCGCGCCAGCTCCTGCCTCAGCTCCCGGTTCTGCCGCTGCGCCTCCCGCCTGTGCTCCAGCAGGCACCGCGCGGCCACCTGGTGCGCTTCTCCGGCCACACGCGCCGCCCGCTCCCGCGCCTCACGCTCCTGCGCCGCCTTGGCTTGCGCGAAGCGCGCCGCCGCCTCCTGCCGCCGCTGCACGTGCTCCTTGCGGGCCGCCGCCTGCGCGCGCTGCAGCTCCCGCACTCGGCCGGCCTGCTCCTGCTGCAGCGCGCGCACCCCGCGCAGCTCCTCCAGCTCCGCGCTTAGCCGCGCCAGCTCGGCCTCCTGGCGGAGCAGCTCCGCGCGCAGCACTGCCTCCTGCTCCGCGGAGCGGGCCAGGAGCTCCCGGTGCTCGTGCTGGATGTGCGCCAGGAGCTGCCGGCTCTCGTCGCCCAGCAACACGGCCGCCCCCTCCTGCCGCCGCGCCCGCTTGGCCACGTAGTCCAGGAATTCCCGGCTCTCGGCGCGCAGCTCCTGCGCCTCCCTCTCCAGGAGCTCGTGCTGCGCCCGCAACTGCGCCCGCCGCCCGCGCAGCCGCTCCAGCTCCCAGCAGACGCGCTCCAGCTCCCCTTGCAGCGGCGAGGCGCCTTCCTGCGGCGGGCTACCCCCGGAGTCCTCGGCGCCGCTCCCGGGGGCTGCGCGTCCTGTCCTGGCTGGCTGCGCCTGCGGCAGCGTCTTCCCCCGGCGCTTGCGAGGCATTCTGAGGAGGAAGGAGAAGAAGGGCGCTGGAAGTCGTCCAAGAGCGGAGCGGCTGCCCCACGGAGCCCGACTAACCCAGGACCCTCGGGGGAGCGGAGTAGGATCCGCCGCTCCCGTGCTCCGTGCTCCGAGCCCCCCGCTGTTGAGCCGTTGAAGCGGGGAGCATTGGCCGTTCAGAGGAATCAAGAGGGGCCAGGAAGCTGCCAACGCCCCCCCCCCTTCGAGGGCAGAGGAAAATGTTCCTCTGCTAAGTTAGGAACCGAAAGTTTGAGCGGCTCTTGGCCACGCTCCCGGTGGAATTGGGGGTGGAGGAGGGCTCTCCCGGGCGCAGGGGAGTCGAAAAGGGGCGGTCCCCGGGCAAGAAGGGGTTCTACCTGCTGGCTGCGCTGGAGGGTCCTTCGTGGCGCACGAAAAAGCAGAGCCCGGAGGCGGAGGAGAGGCCCCTCGATATGTTGTCGGTCGCCTGGCGACCGGGCGGGGAGGGGCAGGTGGGCGGGGCTCCTTCCAGCTGCCCGAGAGCCTCTCAAGACTACGGGCCCAAGAGGCTCCGGGGGACACGAAGAAAAGCGTCGGACGGGCGGGCCCGTCCAGGAGGAGGCGCGATGCTCGGGACCAATCGGGGCTCCGGTTCGACAGGCGCCGACGGTAGCTACAGAGATCTTTTCCACAGTTCCCAGGAATGTACCTGCCACTTCCAACTGTATGGCAGTGATGTACAGGGGTACCTCGAGTTACATACACTTCAGGTTACATACGCTTCAGGTTACAGACTCCACTAACCCAAAAATATTACCTCAGGTTAAGAACTTTGCTTCAGGATGAGAACAGAAATCCTGCAGCAGCGGCGCAGCGGCAGCAGGAGGCCCCATTAGCTAAAGTGGTGCTTCAGGTTAAGAACAGTTTCAGATTAAGAACGGACCTCCGGAACGAATTAAGTACTTAATCCGAGGTACCACGGTATCTGAGAAGTCAGAGGCAACCACAGTCAATCACTTTCTGGTTACCTCCAGGATGAATTGCACTACAGTGGTACCTCAGGTTAAGAACTTAATTCCTTCTGGAGGTCTGTTCTTAACCTGAAACTGTTCTTAACCTGAAGCACCACTTTAGCTAATGGAGCCTCCCACTGCTGCTGCGCCGCTGCTGCATGATTTCTGTTCTCATCCTAAAGCAAAGTTCTTAACCCGAGGTACTATTTCTGGGTTAGTAGAGTCTGTAACCTGAAGCGTATGTAACCTGAGGTACCACTGTAATGGCATTTTATGAAGATAGTTCAGAAACTTCATTTGGGCTAGAATGCTGCAGCCACACTGCTATCTGGGGGCAGCAGGACAAATCACATCTGTGTAATTGGCTACCAGTTTCTTTTGGGGCTCCATCAAGCGGCCCTGTGTCTTTCTCCTCAAAACCTCAAACCAGCCATTGTCTCAGCAGGAACCACCTCTGATGACTCTAAACGATCAGATGTGGGTGGGTGGGTGGATGGCTGACTTCCTGTTGACAGGAGCTCAAGTCCACAGCTTCCACCCTCTCCCTTTCCTGACCAGCAAAAGTGCACCCAGCAGCCACATGTACCCTTTGTGTACATATGCACAGGAGCAAGGGTCACTTTTCCAGGCCAGCCGAAGAGGGATACTGGCTGGGGTGGGGTGTGGTCAAGGCCACCCGTGACGCCATCCCAGGGCACATGCTCCATCCAAGTGGGAGGTCAAGCTAGGCCTTATGAAAGCATTCCTTTGCCACGTGGAGCCCTCAGAGTTCATGGTGTGCAAGTTGTGTGTATTTGGGGAGAGAGGTTACAGTCTGATCCTTGCGGGTGGTTCAGGATGTTTTTCTAGAACCTGAGCACTCCAGTCACCCACCCCAAACCGAGCAAGAACAGGACACCCAGTGCACAGACACATCTTTTATTACAAAAAGAGAGGAGCCCAGAACTCGCCAGCTGGTTCCCCGTCAAAGACAGGAGGAGCGACACAGTCAACCTCAGGCTCCAGGGCAGAAAGGAAGGAAATGAGCTGTGCCAACCTCATGCACTGAGACAGAGAAAGGGGCAGGGGCTCCAGGGGGCAGGGTGGACCCAGGTGCCTTTACCTCCAACCCACCTGCCATGCTCACCTCATCCCACCAGGCCACACAATGACACTGCCAGCATATACTGACTACAGGCATCACAGACAATTTGCTGCGAGCCTTGCAAGGTCCCCCAGGACATTTCATGAGACTTGGAGAAGGCCTCTCTAAGACCCACCTGGCTTGGGCTCAGTCTGCAGGTGGATGGCACCCAGTCTGCGCTGCCTAGCTGGGTGCTGGTGGCTGTGGAAGGGCAGGCTGGGAATCTGAAGCCCTTCTTGTCTCCCTAGTAGCACGCCATGGTCCACGAGGCAGCCAGCCTTGCAGAAGAGGGCACAGGTGGCAGTGCCAGGGATGTGAGCTGGCAAGGAGAAAGCAAAGATCGGAGGGGCTGGCAGGAAAGGCTGACACCCACTTTAGCATGGCAGCCCAATGCCGGGGGTGCATGGAGGGGAAGGGCAGGACAGGGCATGGCAGGGCAGCTCCTGAGACAAGGGAGTCATTTGGGGGCAAGGCCCACCCTGCCAGGGGGCAAAGAAGGGCATTCCCCAGAGGCACAGATCCATCTCCCAAAGGGAAGAAGAACCTGTTTCCTGGCACAGCAGGATCCTTGTCCTGGCCTCACTTCCAGTAGCTCTCATCCCAGATCCCTCCTCATCCCTTCCCTCCACCCCCTTTCCCCACTGGGAGAAGACAGGCCAGCATCAGCAGGGCAGTGTCAGACGAGGCCTCTCTCGTCAGGCTGAGTGCCTCTGCTTGGAAGACCGTCTGGGGCTTGAGGCTGTGGGACCCCTTGGAATAAGTGTTTCCCCCCTATGTGCTCTGCTCATCAGGTTCTGACTTGTCAGCCCCCCGCTTCCTTCCAGGAGCATTCAGTGCAGTGTCAAGGGCGGCTCGGAGGGAGGGAGCAGCATCCAGGCGGGCGCGGGCCTCTGGCACTGAGCAGCTACGCAGGAGGCAGAGCAGGGCTGTGGGTACAACCTGGGCAAATGGAAGAGATGTGGGGAAATCTGCAGTCAAACTGACCATTATGTTTGTTAATAAGCATATGAAAGGGTTAAGGAATACAGAGTTCCTGTATTCCTGCATTTCCGGTGGCAGGAAATAGGAAAAGATCTTAGAACCATAATGTTGGAAGGGCCCCCAAGGGCCATCTAGTCCAACCCCTTGCAATGCAAGAATCTCAGCTAGAGCACCCATGACAGCCATCCAACCTCTGCTTTAAAACCTCAAAGGAAGGACAGTGCACCAGCTTCCGAGGGAGACGGTTCCACTGTAAACACCTCTCACTGTCAGAAAGTTTTTCCTGATGTTTAATCAAAGTCTCCTTTTTTGTAACTTGAAGCCATTGGTTTGGGCATCTTAATCTTTTCTTCCTCCTTTCCCCAGTTTCTCTTTTCCTTTCAAGCCAGCAATGTGAGCAGATGCACATATATGGGCTCTTCTGGGATCCCATACTCCATTTTGGAAACTAAATTTGCATTTTGCAACTAAGAAGTATTTTTACCTGCATACCACTTTGATTTATTTGCTGTCTGTACTGAATGTAAGTAAAATCTTTTTGTTTTTACTAAAACAGGTCGTTCATTCTTAGCAATGGGGACAGAGAATGGAAAGGCCAGTAGACCACAAATAAACAGCAATAAGAAGTGTGATTGGTGTGACTTGTACCTCCTGTGTCATGGCACAAGTGTGGGATGACCAGATGGAGAAGTGGGATGGGCAGGTGCAGGGGGGGGGAGGGAGAGAACACCTGCCTACCTTGCTCTTGCCTGTTGCTACGGCAATGTGCTTGGAGACTGGAGCTGTGCGGAGATCCTCAGAGAGCGGCTCAGGGTCATAGATAGCTTGCAGGAGACCTTCCAGGCACTTGGCATGCGGCTGGCCCGAGAACCTCTGGAGGGAGAGAGGGAAGTTGGGTGGGGCTGCCAGGGGGTGGCAAAGGGCACAGGTCCCTCCTGAGTGTGGGGACTTGAGCTCTGCTTTTCCTGCAAGGTGGTGGCCCCACAGAGCCCCTGTGATGTGAGCAAACATCACTCAGGTTCATGTCACCATGTTGCCCTGATGGTCCTCATGGGCGTCCTTGGACCAGGCACTGTGTTTCCATGAGTAGCCTACCTAAGATGGTTGTTGTGAGGATCACAAGGATAAAGCCTGCCATTGCTTCCCAACGCGTCTTAGTGGATGATTGAGATACAGTACAAGCAAATCTGGGAGACAGGCAGGGTCTCAGAGGCCCCCTCCCCAGTGTTAGAAATTGGAAGAAGGAGGGAGCTGGACTGAGCGGAAGACCTCGGCTGGCCTGACCCTGCACCAGGCACTGCTGTTGCCAAAGCAAGACTCTGCTGGCACTCTGCTGGCCAGCCCTCACCCTGGGAAGTGGACACCCATCGACTAGCTCCATGGCCCTGCAGGGGAGCCTTCTGGGATACCCCTGCCCCCAGTACCTGCAGGATGCTGACTGCCCTCCAGAAGAGCTTGGAGTTGCTCACTCGCAGGTCCACCATGTAATTGCGCAGGATCTTGCCCTTCAGCACGTGAGCCCCGGTGCTGACTGTGTTCAGGATCCACTTGGTGCTGAGCTCCCTTTGGAACCTCTGCAAAGGGAGGGGGGATGGGCTGAATGGGCAAGTGGAGGGTGGGCAGAGAAGGGCCAGGCCAGGGGGGCTCCAGCCTGGACACAAAGCAACTCTCTCCCTCCCCCTTGTCAGTGGCTCCCTGCCCCCTCCTCACCTGGATGAACTTGCCTTCATATTCCAGGAACAGGATGGGCCACATGATGCTGATGATGGAGGGGAAGAGCTTCTTGAGCGAGGCCTGGCGGGGGCAGGGGGCAAAGCAGGGAAAGAGGGGGAACAGTCAGCCAAAAGGTCAAGATCTGAAAGGGGCTTGCTCAATGGGTGTGGCAGAGCCCTCTTGCATGTGTGATTCTGCGCCTCCAGGGCAGTGGACCATGGATGATAGCCATCGTGACCAGTAGCCATCAGTCATCAGGTACTGAGGGCCTGCAAACATGCCCACCTTGCAGACAGCACCTACCGGCAGGTATTGCCCGACTGTGGCATGAGAAAGGGCTTGCACGTTGCAGGTCCTCTCCTTCACCTGAACCACCAACTTCTCCACTTCATCAAGGTTGTCTGCAGTCAAGAGAGGAGAGAGGGGTATTGGTGGCAAAGGAAGGCAGCACAAGAGGGTTTAGGGTGCTCACTCTCCCACCAGCTGTTTCCCTTTCCGGAAAGGAGGGAGAGGAGCCAATCCAAGTGCCTTTGACTCACAGGTGGGGCTGTCTGATGTGGAGCCAGCCACTGGTCCAGGCAGCCCAGGATTGTCTCCAGGGGCTCTGGGGGACAGGATGGCCCCCTATGTGTAGGAGATTAGCATTCAAAATTTAACAGTTAAGAAGTCTAGGGGCTATTAACCACAGGGCTATAAATTGCTAGACAGGCAGATTTGGACCATAGAAATGTAAAAGGTGGAGAGAGAGAGCTCTGTGTGATGTCATTTCCTCTGTTTCCTGTCACTTCTCTCTCACACTTCTTCACCATGCCTTCAAGGCAGACGTATGTTGGCGATCTCCCTGACTGCACAATCCAATTTTGTAATCAGCTATATATTTTGAAACCCTTAAGTATTTTACCTGCATAGTTTTACTGCTGCCTTTGCTGTGATCCAATGCAAGACTGCTAAGTAAGTAAACACTAATTTTACTTACTTTTTAAGTTGTTGCCGGATTCTTTGTTAAGAGGGGTTAAGCCAGCTAACCTTTGTAAGTAGTAGTAGTAGTAGTAATAATGATATATTTTTTCTACCCCACCCACCTGACTGGGTTGCCGCTGCCACTCTGAATGGCTTCCAACAAAATATAAGAAAACAGAACAAAATATCAAGCAGCTGGATTTGCTCAGAAAATATAATGCTTTGCAGCCTAGTTTCAAGCTTCTGTATTTTGCTGCCAAGGATGGGGTTCTCTGTGTAACCCATACACATGGAAGACTGGCAATTGTAATTAATGTATCCTCCCCATGCCATCCATAACCTGATCCAACCACTATGGCCAGGCTCTTCTCATGTTCCTTGCAAATTGTGATTCTTTTCACCTAGAGATGCTGGTGGCTGGACCTCAGAGCCGCCTCCTGCTCTGCCGCTGAGCTGCAGCCCCCTCTCTGAACCAGGTAAAAAGGGTAGGAGGTCAGGAGCCCTCAGAGCACTGGCTCCAGCAGCCCCCTTTCTGCCATCCCTTCTGTGCTCGCTGAGCTGCAGACTCCCTCGTCCTCTCACCTCATGGCTCCCTAGAACATCCAAAGGGCCCTGCAGCTGGATCCGGCCAAAGGAGACCCATCTAGCGGAGCATCCTGGTCTCACAGTGGCCAACCAAAAGGAAGCCCACAAGCAGGATCTGAATGCAGCAGCGGCAGCCAGCCCCCTCTCCACTTGGGGCCCAGGAACTGGTCTGACAGTGCAGGCAGAACCCAGCCTTGTGTCCTCCATGAATTTTCTTCAGAGTATAAAACAACAACAACTTCCTCCTCTTGACGGCAGCCAAGTTGGTGGCCATCTCTGCCTCTGTAGTCTAACCATGTGGAGATGCCTTTCCTTTCTGCTGCATCTCCCAAGAGGCCCTTCTGCCCCCCCCCCAGCCTCACCCGCCCGCCCCCGTCTCTCACCATCCACTGTGAAAAGGAAGAGGACAGTATCCAGCTCCGTCAGTGATGGGAGGATTGTTTTCACAAAATCTTCTTCAGAGAAAGCAAACTTGGGGCCCTGCATGAGAAAAACAGAAAGAAGCAGCTGTCCACGCCTGGCTTTGGGGGGGGCATGCAGGGGGTCTTGAGTTATGGGTTGGCCCTGATCTACCAGAAATGAGATGAACTGGCTGTTGCCTTGGATGTCCTGGCACTGCTTGGTCTGTGCGCCCAACTCCCATGTGAGGGGGGCCTTGGAGAAGGGGGTGACCCTTGGAGGGCGCAGCTCCTCTTGCTTTCGGGGTTGGGCCTGTGCATTTGGGTTTGGTGTCCCCTTTCTGTAGAAGCCCCGAAAAGAGGAGAAGGAAGTGGAGGAGGAGGTGGAAGAGGAGGTGAAGAAGGAGAATCATAGAATCATAGAATCATAGAATCATAGAATCATAGAATCATAGAATCATAGAATCATAGAGCTGGAAGAGACCACAAGGGCCATCGAGTCCAACCCCCTGCCAAGCAGGAAACACCATCAGAGCACTCCTGACATATGGTTGTCAAGCCTCTGCTTAAAAACCTCCAAAGAAGGAGACTCCACCACACTCCTTGGCAGCAAATTCCACTGTCGAACAGCTCTTACTGTCAGGAAGTTCTTCCTAATGTTTAGGTGGAATCTTCTTTCTTGTAGTTTGGATCCATTGCTCCGTGTCCGCTTCTCTGGAGCAGCAGAAAACAACCTTTCTCCCTCCTCTATGTGACATCCTTTGATATATTTGAACATGGCTATCATATCACCCCTTAACCTCCTCTTCTCCAGGCTAAACATGCCCAGCTCCCTTAGCCGTTCCTCATAAGGCATCGTTTCCAGGCCTTTGACCATTTTGGTTGCCCTCCTCTGGACACGTTCCAGTTTGTCAGTGTCCTTCTTGAACTGTGGTGCCCAGAACTGGACACAGTACTCCAGGTGAGGTCTGACGAGAGCAGAATACAGTGGCGCTATTACTTCCCTTGATCTAGATGCTATACTCCTATTGATGCAGCCCAGAATTGCATTGGCTTTTTTAGCTGCCGTGTCACACTGTTGGCTCATGTCAAGTTTGTGGTCAACCAAGACTCCTAGATCCTTTTCACATGTACTGCGCTCAAGCCAGGTGTCCCCCATCTTGTATTTGTGCCTCTCTTTTTTTTTGCCCAAGTGCAATACTTTACATTTCTCCCTGTTAAAATTCATCTTGTTTGTTTTGGCCCAGTTCTCTAATCTGTCAAGGTCATTTTGAAGTGTGATCCTGTCCTGCAGGACCCCAGCCTAGCAGGTGTCCAAACAACCTCCTCCTCTGCCCACTCACCTGTGCAATCAGATCAGCCTCTCTGTTGAACATTTCGCTGCGGTCCCCAATGAGGAAGCCCCGGACATCGTTGATGTCTGTGTCATGAAGGGAGAAGCAGAAAAGAGAGTTCATGTGTCTGCATAAGAAGGAACCCCCACCCTCTCTCAGTCTCTCTCTCTCTCACACACTCATGCACACGCACTGGGACCTCCTACCAATCGCCTGCAGCCTCCTCCAGCCCCTCCTCCAGCACATGACATTTCCTGGGCCTGGTGAATGGGGACATTCTGGTGGCGGTCTGTCCCACATTTTCAGAACCACTCTCTGCCCGGACTGAATTCACCCTCCTTGCCTGGTAGGGCTCACCTGCCCCAAAGGTGGGGATGCACTCAGCCCCATCCATGATGGCGATGATGCCCAGGGTGTGCCAGCCGACCAGGTAGACATAAGCCTTCTTCTGTAGGCTGTGGCAGAGAGAGGCAGAGATTGTGCTGGGGGGCAGAGAGTTTTTGACAGGCCAAAGCCCACAGGAGCTGAGTTTCAAGGAAGATAAATTCTGGTTGCTGTGAAGAAATTCCTGCCCACCTGAGGCTCACCTGGTCCCTGCTTGCTTCACAAGGGCAGCAATCTTCTTGCTCTGACCATAGGTGACTTTGTGGGCCCGTTCATAGGTGCGGAGGATTTCCAGAAGACACCTGCAGAGAGGATTCAGAGAGAACTCTGCTGGGCTTTGTGCTGCTGGTCAGCTGCCAGGAGAGGGACTGGGAGCTAAGAGAGGCTCCTCTCCCCACCCCATGGAGGAGCCCCCAGAGGCTGCCCTGCTTGGCTTCTGCTCCATAACTCACTTCTCTGAGATCTCGCTGTCCTTGGAGACTGTCTTGTGTGCAGTCAGGAGCAGAGTTTCCAGAAGGATCTTGGTGGCGCTGCCGCCCTTCATGCGGGATGAGCCAGTGAGCCCTTCAGGCTGAAAGAGCACAGCAGGCTGAGACCGGTCCCTGCCTGGTCCTTAGAGGAGACTCTCCCAATGCCCCATGGCAGCTGCCAGGATGTGCCAGAGATCAGGGCCCCATGGCCTGGGCTGGCAATCCTGCCTGCCTGCACTAGCCTATCACAGGCCTTCCTGGGAACAAGCTCTTATACTGGAGCACAACTAAAGCATACCCTGATGCCCACAGCCAGCAGCCCTTGTTACGAGAGACATGTGGAGCTCAAGTGAGCACACTCTCCCCCCCCCCCCCCCGCAGGGCTGATGACGAAACAAATTGCCCTGAAAGATAGAACTTGAAGGAAGTAGATTTCAGGTAAACATGCTTAATTGAATTCCATTTTTTCCATATATGTAAGTGCTGGGGAGGGCAGGGAATGGGCTGCACAGGGGGGGCGGGTGCTACTCTAGAACAGGCTCCTGCCTGCAGAGGGGCTCTGTTTGGCTTGGAACACCCTTTCCTCACTGACTGATGGCACCAAAGCCTTTTGAAGAACCATAACCATCCAAGGGCCTCTTCCAGGTGCTTCACCTGAGGGAGGTGCAGCAGGTGACACCCTGAGAATGGGCTCGGTCAGAGGTGACAGCCCCTGCCCCCTATCTGTGGGCTGCTCTCTCCAGTGGACCACCCTCGGCCCCACCAATGCCTATATGTGGTATGGATGCGCAGGGATGGTAGGTCTGATGAGGGAAGCACAGGGAAGCCCCCCCCCCACTCCCCAGCACTCACCCCCACGGCAGGATTGAGGATGAAGGCCTGGTGGGTTTCCTGCAGCTTCTCCATCCTCTCAGCCACTTGCCGGAAGGTGGAGTGGAAGCCCTCAATCTTGTCTGTCCTGTAGGGAGATGTGGGGTGTGAGAGGGCAGGCAGGGGCCTCTTGCCCAGATCCCCCCGGTCCGCTGGATTCTGACGCTGTCCAGGCCACCTCATTACTTTCTTCACCTCCACAAGGTCACCCTCTCCAGAACCCCACATGGACCTCCTCTTGCTTGCCACAGGGAGAATTTAGAATGTTCATTATAGATTACTGTTAATGCAGATGAACATTTTACAAAGCCCAACCTCTGAAGCAGAAAGAAGGTTGCATCCCACTCCATACTCTCATTCTACTTTAGCTGGGGATTTCTTGATTATCTTACTAAAATGTGTGGTTCATTCTTAACAAAGGGCACAGAGGGGGGAAAGTCAGCAGACTACAAATAAACTGGGATAAGTGGTGTAATTGCCTAATTCCTAGATTCCAGGAAGCTGCAAAAGCGGCTGTGTGTTTTTTACTCTTCTAAAATGGCTTCACAGCCTGTTTACTCTCATATTTCCCCACCACATGTGGGATTGGTGATTTAAATTTAAAGTTACACATTTAATCCTCAACCCATCTCCATTATCTGCCTTCTTCTCCCCCAGCCAAGCGCCTCCCAAGCTTGAGATGCCTCTGGCCTCTGGCACAGGAGATGCTCTGAACAGGGTTGGCCAGACTGGGCAAAGTGTTTGGCAGCTCACCCTGCAGCTCTTCCGGACCTGCCCCCTGCCCCCCTTACCTGGCCATGGTGACTGGGTTGAATCCCACCAGAACTGGGACATAGATGTCCAAGTTGTTCATGCAGAAGTCCAGCTGCCCAGCCACGTAGGGAGCCTGTTGCAAGCAAGCAGAGCCCGTGTGAGGCGGCACCAGCCACAGTGGCCATGCCTTAGCTGCAGGCAGAGGCAGGCAGCCTCTGCTCCAAAGGCCATGTTCCTCCAAGGCCAAGCTCCAAGGGTTACTTCCGTCTCCCGGACTCACATTTCCTCTTTCAGGCCTGGCACCAATGTACAAAACTCAGTGCAACAGCATAAGAAGAGCCTGTTGCATCAAGCCAAAGGAAGCCCACCTAGTCCAGCATCCTGTTCTCACAGTGGCCAACCAGCTGCCCCAAAGGGAAACCCTCAAGTAAGAGTCGAGCACATGATCTACTCTCCCCTCCCGTGATTTCCAGCCACTGGTATTCAGAAGCATTGCTGTTTCCAATTGTGGAGGCAGAGCAGAGCCATCGTGACTAGTAGCCGTTGTGACTAGCAGCCATTGCTAGCCCTCTCCCCCTCATGTATTTCTCGCCTCCTCTCAAAGACATGCAAGTCAGTGGTCATGATGGCCTCCTGCAGCAGCAGGTTCCATAGTTAACTACACGTTGCCTCACTGACTGGCAACAGCTCTCCAGGGTTTCAGGCAGGGCTCTCTTCCTGCGCCACTTGGAGGTGGGGGATCAAACTTGTGACTTTCTGCCCTAAATCAGATGCTCCAACCACTGAGCTCCAGTGGCCCTTCTCCATTGCCAGCAGAAACATCCACTGGACACACCTAAGGACTTGACATTGAGGGAGTTTGTCAGAGGTGGCTTTTGTGGTCCTCCATGTAAAACCTTCTGGCTGGGGTGGGGTGCAACATCCCTCTCGTCTTCTGCTCCCCTGCCCATCTGGAACAGAGATATCCCTTTGTCTCCTACAGGAACTGGGAGGGTCCCTCCCTCCCGTCCCTCCCTCCACTCCTGTCCTGCATGAAATACTCACAGACAAACCACATGAAATCCCAAAGAAAATGACCTTCTTTTTCCCTTCACAGACCTGGAGGAGGAGGAGGAGAGAGAAAAGGGAGCTCAGTTGTTACTGTTATGCTGCTGCTGCCCCTAACCCCCCAGCCCACCCAGGACCAAAGGCACCCATCAGCTCTCCTGCCCAGAGCACCTGTGGGCTTCCTGCCAGTAAGGCAAGGGAAACCAAGGCCTTTACATGTTCCTGGTGGAGCTGCTCTCCATCAGAAGAATCTGTAGCTGGTGCTTGCTCCTTTGCAACAGCAGCTCTGGGGAGCAGGTGGGTACTCAGAGCTGAGGGTGCTGGTAGACAAGGGTCTCTCCACACACACACACACACACACACACACACACACCAGCAGCCTCACCTTCTTTAGGTCCTCAATGCCCAGCAGCGCACTGTCCTCAGGGCCCTCCAGGGATGCTACAAGAGACCTGTGAGAAGAGGCATAAGAAGTGCACTTGTCTGTGTGGGAACTAAATTTGCAGCCAAAATGAGATTTCAAGCTTTGCTGGATAAGCAAAGGGTTAAGACACCTGAAGATTCCCTATAAATTGCTAAAGAGGACACGATGTGAGGTCATATCCCCTGCTTCCCCTTGGTAGGAAAAGTAACAAATGAAAATATTCCTTACCACTTCCTCCCTCCTCAGTCTCTTTTTCACCATGGAGCTGAAGAGAAAGGATGCTTAGTCTAGACTCCATTTTTTTATCTCAACCATATTTTTATAATGTCAGATTCTGCCTCTCTTGTTTTAACTGCTGCTTCTGCTGGGATCAGGTCTGAAACTTTCTGTAACAAGGTTAAGCTACCTTGTCCTAGAAGTTTCCACATCTTATGCTGCAAAAGGATGCAGACCCTTCAACTGTCCCAATTTAATCAGGGCACCTGATTTTGGGGGACCATGCTTTCAAGCGAGATCTTGGCCCTGAAATAAGTGCACCCTAGTTTTCTGCTTGGACATGTTGGAGGGTATGAGGATGGTCATTTTACACGCTGCTAACTGGATGTCAAACTCACACAAGTGAGTAAGAGGAAGGATAAATAATAGCCCACCCTGCCCTCCAAATCCACCCCAAACTCTGAACCCTCGAACATGAAACTCTGCAGCCTAGAGCTCCAGTTACCACCAGCACCACACAAATGCACACATGCAAAAGACTCTCTTCTCCAAACTCAGGTCTGCACCCGAAACGTTTCCACATGCATTTGTCCCCCACATGTCCCAGACACCCCCCACACTGGTCTAGTAGCCTAGAGTCCCAAATGGCTTTTTTTACAACCCACCTGCTCATCCTGTGTCCTTACCTGTCCCCCCCAGCAATTATATACGTGTACTGGGGCAGCTGCCCCAACCCCTTCAGGAGTATGTTAAAGGATACCTAGGAAAAACAGACACAAAGACAGTCAGGGAGGTGTGGGGCGACCTGTGCCCCCCCCCCAGCTCTGAGGGACCACCCCAAAGGCCACAGTGCAAAGCCTGCCCTTCCTAGCAATGCAGTCCCTTTGTGGCATCCCAGGCAGGTGCCCCCTCCCGGTGCAGCCCTGAGCCAGGCTCAGTGGCAAACTCTCCAGCGCTGACTCCCAGGGGCAAGAGGGCAAGCCCCAGGGATGCCCCACAGATGGCAGCAGCCCTCCCTGCATCAGCAGGCCCTCTTCATTAGCTGCACAGCCCTTATCTCCAGGCATGGGGGGGGGGGCTTGAGAGGAAGGAAGAGGAAGGTGAGGCAGGAGGCACTCACCGCCATGAGGAAGCCCATCCGGCCAGAGGCTCCCCCTCCACTCAGCACAATGAGCGTGTTGTCTGGTTCCTGAGGAAAGAAGGAAGAGACAAATAGGCTGGGTGTCCACCCACTCAGCTGATCCTGGCCCAGCTGCCAAGGGCCCTCTACCCCACTCCTCATAAGCAACTGAATAGGTATTCCATCCAGCGGAAACGGTGGTTGTAGCTGGACATGTGGGATAACTAGCCTCATACAGTATAACGAACATCTATTGCATGAAGGGGTTAATGCTGTATAGTAAGCTGCCCTGCCAGGTCACTTCCCCTCACCTTGGGAAGGTAATCAAGCATTTTTTTGTATCTCAGTCTTTCCACTCTGCCGCCAATGTGAAGAAACGCCTACATTTTAGCTGTGAAGCTAAATGTGAAGAAACTACATTTAAGCTAAACTTAATTATGTGTTTGTATTACCATTTGTAATATGGTGAAGAAAATGTGAAGAAACTACATTTAAGCTAGACTTAATTATGTGTTTGAATTACCATTTTAAGCCTGCCTGAAAAAAGCTACTGCATCTGTTACTCTACAGCAAATATTTTAAGGGGGAGAAAAGGGGGAAATCCCAGGAGAATCCAGTCTGCCTTAAAGCATCCTGGATTACTTAAATGAAAAGGCTAAAACTAGCCTATTTAAGCTTTCCTTTTAAGCTGCAAAGGGATGCACTCTGTTGAACTCACAAACATCATGAAGGAAAGATAATATCTAATTATTATATCCTCTCCTAGCATTTATACACATCCCGACAACAACAACAACAACAACACCACCACCACCACCACACACACACACACACACACTGCCTCCTGCCATACCTTCAGCACCTCCTGCACTTTGGCAATTATGTCCACCATGGTCTTCAGCACTGACTCGCTGTACAGCCTCTGGGGGAGACAGAAAAGCGTGTCAGTGGCACTCAATGCTATTTCTCCATCGCATCTGCTATGACTGTTCTAAACCAGTGCCCAGGTACAGCAGTGGGCAGGATGGTTGCCAACAAATTGAGACAATGCTGGTAAGACAGAGACCTTGGTGTGTGTGTGTGTGAGTGGTTCCCAGATGCAGAAGATGGGGAGTTCGCCAGTTCAGGGCATGGTTGTGCCTCGTCTGAAGGAGCGGGTCTGTAGTCTGGGGGCGCTCCCAGTTTCATCTCTGCTACTGGAGGCTCAGGTGACCTCTGTGGCAAGGGACACCTCATGTTAGCTTAGGATGGTGTGCCAACTACACCCTTTTCTGGTCAGAGATAGCTTAGCTGTCATTCATGTGTTGGTAACTTCACAATTGGACTACTGTAATGCATCCAACATCAACTTCATTGGACTGGTCATGTTGTTTGGATGCCTGATTATCGTCTTCCAAAGTAACTACTCTCTTCCCAACTTAAGAATGGAAAGCGAAATACCGGTGGACAACAAAAGAGGTTAAAGGTGCCCTCAAGGCAAATCGTTAAAAATGTAGTATAAACACCGACAGTTGTGAAACACTGGCCTGCAAGCGCTCCAGCTAGAGAACAACCTTTACCAAAAGCACAAACTCAGGGTGAAGAGTAGAAATGAGCTAAGAGGAAGACACGTTTGGCAAACCCTCATCATGATCAACTGTCTGGAAACCCACAGGGTCCCTTCCAGCTCTGCTATTCTATGATTCTACAGTGTTGAAGGGTCACATTCCAGATCACCCCCACCCCAGGCAAGTAGGCAGGGAGAGGCAGAGTCACCTTGTAGTTGACCAGCGCTTCGTCGTCTTCCTGGAATATTTCTGCATCACAGTCTCTGAGCAGCTGGACGATCTGTGCAGCGTCCGCCTTGTCCAGCTCCCGGGTGATGGGGTTGGACTTCTCTGTGATGGGCAAGGCAGCCTCGTACCCTGCCAGCTGGGAGAAAAAGGCATGAAGGGAGGGAGCTGTGGGGAACAGACGCAAGGGGGGCAATAAGCACTGCAGAACAGCTGCAAGGCGCCGCCCTCCGAGATCTGCTGGGATCCACCCTGAGAGAAGCTGTGCCTGCCTAGACTTTCCGGTGGGTTTTCCCTTGGCATGTGGCACATTTTTGCTGACTTTCCATCTAGGACTTTTGAAGTCCTGGGACACATGTCCCAGAATCTTTGCCCCATTGAGCACCTGTGCACAGGGCCGCTATGCAAATCCATGACAAATTTCTATTTTTATTTAGATGCTAATCTGCCAACACCATGACTCACTGTGACTGACATATACAATATGATCAGACACATCAATGCTGTACGGGTGCAGTCTCAAAGGGACATGTAATCCAGTGTCCAGATATGGGGCGCCTCTTCTCAAGGAGTTTCAGAAAGAGGCTTGGAAATGTACTGAGGTCCTGGATCAAACCTCCTCCCAGGATATGTTGCAGTGCACGGGGGAGAATATCCCATCCTTGGAGGGCTCCTCAAGGGGCAAGGAAGAGATTCTGAAGTTTAAGGAAGAACTTTCTGACAATAAGAGCCGTGGACTCTCCTTCCTTGGAGGTTTTTAAGTAGAGGCTGGGTGGCCCTCTGGCAGGGATTCTTTCGCTGTCATTCCTGCATTGCAGGGGGTTAGGCTAGATGACCATGGGGTGCCTACCAACTCTATAGTTCTCTGGTTCTATGATTCAGGCCCTCATACCAACCAGAGAGGCCATCACTCCCCACTCCGACAGAGCACCCACCCACCCACCCACCCTCCCTCTTTCAGCATCTTTCCTTTCAACAAACAACAACCCTGGGGGATTCAGGCTGCCTTCTCTTCTGCAGCCCTGGGACCTGTGGCAACAAGGAGGTCCTGCTGGGAAATCGCAGGTGGGCAGAGAGGGCTGTGGTGCCCCTCAAGTCCTGCTTGTGGGGGCTTCTTCCCGGGGGCGTCTGCCTGGCCACTGTGAGAACAGGAAGCTGGACTAGATAGGGGATCCTTGGCCTGATCCTGCAGCCAGGCTCTTCTTGTGTACTTGTGGGGCCTTCTGCATGCAGGGCAGGTGCTCAGTGACAGAGCTGTGCATGGACCCTTCTTCTAGTGGCAAGCGCTGGGTGCACCCCCCTTTTCTACTTATCTGGTGGTGCCACTTGGACAAACGAAGCTTCCTTCCGAAGAAATGCAGGCACCCATCCCCACTCCCCACCCCTCAGAAGCAAGGCTTCCTTTCACCATGCTCCATTCTGCCAGACCACTTGCCCCCCTGCCCTTGGGGGCAGGTCCACCTGTCGCAGGGAAGTGCTGGCCCTTCTCTCCCAGCTCCTGCTCCCGTCCTTACCTCCCACTTGCCCTGGTCTGGCGTGTCGATGACATGAGGGTATTTCTTGGTGCCCCGCATGGTTCAAGGCCAAGAACAGGCTCAGAGCTCTGGATGCTGCTTTTGCCGGCCTTATCAGGCCTCTGCTGTAATGATTAATCCAGGCAGTTAAAATTCAAGCTGCTCATTGCTCTGTGTCCAGAGCAGAGATTCCTCGCTTATGGGGGGCGGGGGGCGGGGAGGCAGGGCTGCCCCCTCTATCTCCTGAAGGGCAGAGTCAGGTGATTGCATCACTCCTGGCTCACCAGGAGGAGGGAACAGGCCCCTGGTTGATAGCTGCATGGCAAGCAAGGCCAGAGAGGCTCTGTTGGAAGGGCACCAAGAGAGAGGAGGGAGGGAGATGTACTGGACAGAGTGTCGGACCTGGGAGAGCAGGGTTCAAATCTCCACTCAGCCATGATGCTTGCCAGTCACTGCCTCTCAGCCTAACGTACCTCACAGGGTTTTTGTGGGGTTTAAATGAGGAGAACTCTCTGTGCCACCTTGAGCTCCCTGGAGAAAAAGATACAATGGGATAGAAAGGCAATGAAATGACTAAGAATGCCACGGCTCTCCCATAGCCCCACAAGGGTCTCAGGCCCAAGTAGAAGACTTTGTCCCACTCTAGCTGCTGAGGAGCTGAGGCCCAGAGGCAGTGGTTGCAAAGGCACTGAGGGCAACAGCTGGCAAACTCAGGAGGAAGATTAAACCAGACTGAATCTTTGGGCTTTGCAGTTCGCAGCTCTGGGGTGGCTCAAACCTAAATCCCGGTCTCTCCCACTGGCATTTGCCCTGGAGCCCAGGACACGAAGCAAAACATGTTTGCTTTCACCAGGCGAGGGTCAAAGGGCCCTTGTCACGCTTAATGACCCCTCCTTTCCTAGCCTGTGCCAGACTCCAGGACAAAGGCCCATCTGTTCTGTGAGCAGCAGCAGCAGCAGGGAAATTGTCTGGTTCTTCCCTGAGCACTGGCGGAGGAAGGGGGTGCAGTGGGTGCAGCTCACCCCAGGTCGTCACTGCCCCGCCCCCTGGGATGCTTGCCCTGCCCCCGCGGACAGCTAGCCCCGCCTCCAGGTGCACAGCATGTGTGCCGTTTCGGGTGCCGGGACAGCTACCTCCGCCTCTGTCCCTGAGTGCTTAGATAAGTGGTTTTGAACCAGTGTAGCGTGGCACCCTGGGGTGCCTTGAATGGTATGTTGAAACGGATCAGAAAGGGGGGGGGACTTTTCTCTTTTTCAATATGATTTACCTAACAACCCCCCCCCCCAAGAAGAACCGCCACAATGATTGATAGCAAGTGAGATGGGAAAATAAACT
>NC_138027.1:2500-54690 GCF_964106645.2 Podarcis pityusensis
TAGGGGGGAGGAGTCCCAGGCATCGGGATCAGGCGGCGCACTGCCAGTGGGAGGACATGAGTCAGGATTGGCCACGCCTCCATCGGGGAGCGAGGAAACGGTCGAGAGGAAGGTTGAAGGCTGGGCGCGCGCGCCAAGTTCAAATGTACAGGAGGGCGGCGCAGTTGGCAGCCCGGATAGGGAGCCAGGTCCCAAAGCCCGCCGAAAAGAGGGGGAGGAGTCAGGGGGGTCAACGTCAGCGTCAGAAGAATCCAGGAAGGAAGGGACCCCGGGGGGTAGCAGGACCCAGAGGAGAAAGGAGAGACGGAAGAGGTGGAGTAAGGCTAGAATCTTAAACTGGTGTACAGGGGGCGGAGACTCAGATGGAGCTTCGCCGATCTAACCCCTAGACGTAGAGCTGGGGCGCTGCGGCTTGAAAATGGAAACTGTACTTCAATAAAGACTTTTGTACATTACTGCCGGCTAGCGTTGGTCCTCTGTGAGCTGGGACCTGGAGCCAGCTCTGACAGTAAGCTCCATCTCAAAAAGTTTTGCACCAAAAACCTCGTAACGTGAGTGGACGCAGCGAGGGAAGAAGATTGGTGCTTCGCGAGCTCACAAAAGTCAGGCAAGATGACTACAGAACAGCAACTAGCAGCCCTGCAAGATGCAGTGACACAACTCAACGCGGAGGTACTCGCATCCAGGAAAAGGGAAGAGGAAGCGGCTGCCGCCTGCAGGGATCTCCAAGCCAGGTTGGAAGTGCTTGCTAAGCAGGGGCAACCGGGACCCAAATCAGAGGGGATTGGGCTGGCGAAAAGAGGAGGCAGCCTGGTATCTCATTTCGATGGGAATTTGCAGCAGTACCCTAACTTCCGAGCAGACGTGCTGTTTGCGCTGGAACTGCTGGATAAAGACTTTAGAGATGAGCAAGAGAAGGTGGGGTTTATCTTGTCCCATTTGCATGGGGAAGCTAAAGCGTGGCTGCGCAATCTGTGGAGAGATAAGGATCCGGCGCTCCAAAATGCGGATGCATTCATTAAAGCGATGGATTCGTGTTTTTTATCAAATATAGACATTGATATCGCCAGAAAAGACATACATGGGCTCAAACAAGGCAGAGCCAGTGTAAGGCAGTACCATTCCCGCTTTTTTGCGTTAGTCCATGCGCTGGGATGGGAGAAGGATTCTGCCCCAGCCAGAGACCTTTTTTGGGAAGGCTTGAATGCAAATGTGAAAGATGAGATTGCAAGGGGGGAGAGACCAAAGAGCACTCAGGAGGTTGTCCGGCGGGCGCTGCAAATTGGGGTGCGTCTGGAAGAACGTCCATGGAACAGAGAAGAAGGACGTTGGGGACGTACGCCAGTGAGAGCACCTCCCCTCTTTCCCAAGGATGCAGCGCGTGCGCAATCCACACCTCCGCAGGGAGGGGGAGAGGAACCGATGGAGATTGGAAGCGCCAGGGCTCAGTCAGCAACCAGAGCCCTAACACCGGGAGCAGTCAAAGCGAAGCCTCCTAGAGGGAACAGGAAGTGCTACATCTGCGACAGTGCTCAGCACATGGCGAAAGAGTGTCCCCAGAGGCTCCACAAGCACACTGCAGCCTCAGCAACAGTAACAGACGCAACTCAGCAGAGAGAACCACAGCAGGGAAACGACAGAGTCTGGTTGGAGGAAGAGGCACTGGGGCCCAGCCAGACAAGTCAATGAAGCCGTCCCCAGAGATTTTGCAGCCCACAGACCCCCTCCCGCCCAAACCAGTGGTGCAGCTCACAGCATCGCTCCAACTACCCAATGGACTCACTATGGAAGTGCCGATTACCATTGACTCTGGTAGTAACGCAGACTTCATAGGACTGGATTTCATTCAAGAGCACAACATAGCACTCCTGCCAGCCACGCTGCCTCTGAAGGTTGTCACGGTGGATGGCAGGGAATTGCTGGGGGGGCAGGTGGTGCAGCAAACGCCTCCGATGGTGATGCAAATTGGGAATCACCGAGAAGTCATCAGCTTCAATGTCACCCAACTGTCGGACACGCCTATAGTATTAGGCATGAGTTGGCTGCACAGGCACAGCCCAGCATTGGCGTGGTACCAGCGACAACTGACCTTCGGCTCCTCATACTGTGCGGAACATTGCATTCTGCCTAGCCCGGAAGGGGAAGAGGATGACCCGCAGCTACAATTAGGCACGCTGCAAGCAGTGCCACTCAAGTACGCAGCGTTTTTGGAGGTTTTCTGCGAGAAGGAAGCGGACAAGCTGCCTCCCCACAGGTCCTATGACTGCAAGATTGACCTCCTGCCAGGGGCGACGCTGCCAACCGGGAAACTGTATTCCATGTCTGAAGACGAGCTGCAGGAACTCAGGGAGTTCATAGACCTCAACTTGAAGCGCGGTTTCATCCAGGAGTCGAAGGCAGTGGGGGGCAGTCCTGTATTCTTTGTGAAGAAGAAGGACACGCCCCAAAAAAGGCTTGTGGTGGACTATAGAATTTTGAACTCGAAAACCAAGCCCACAGCCTTTCCCATGCCCAAGATAGATGACCTGCTCGCAACGGTGAGGAAAGGACGCGTTTTCACAAAGTTGGATCTGCGAGGGGCGTACAACCTGATTCGCATACGGGAGGGCGACGAATGGAAGACTGCCATGTTCACGCCCCTGGGCACCTATGAATACAGAGTTATGCCCTTTGGATTACAAAATGGCTCCCACTGTTTTCAAGCCTTCATGCATCACGTATTGGCGGGTCTCCTCTACAAGAAATGCGTCTGCTTCCTGGACGACATCCTGATATTTTCAGAATCAGAGGAGACCCACGAGGGAGACGTCAAGGAAGTTCTGCAGAGACTGCAGGAGCACAGGCTGTACGCCAAGCTGGAGAAGTGCCAGTTCGACATGAAGGAGGTAGATTTCCTGGGCTACAAGTTGTCGGACAAGGGGCTCGCCATGGACAGCGCCAAGGTTCGCTCAGTGTTGGACTGGAAGAGCCCGCGCAATCGGAAGGAGGTCCAGCGGTTTGTCGGTTTCGCCAACTTTTACCGCAAGTTCATCAAGGGGTTCGCGATGCAGACGGCGGCCATTACCGACACGCTCAGCTCCAAGAAGAAGAAGTTCATCTGGACGGAGCAAGCGGAGCAGTCCTTTCAGAAACTCAAGCGTCTCTTCTCGTCCGAAGAGCAGCTACTGCATGTGAATCCCAGCAGACCGATGAGGGTTGAAACGGACGCCTCAGACAGAGCCGTGGGGGCAGTACTGTTGCAGCAAGACCCGCATGGGGACTGGAGACCGTGTGCCTTCTACTCCAGGAAGCTCAGCAAGTCAGAGCAGAACTACGCCATCTGGGACAGGGAGTTGCTGGCCATTCATGCAGCATTCAAGGCGTGGCGGCACTTCCTCATTGGAGCCAAACACACAGTGCAGGTCCGCACGGACCATAAAAACCTGGAGTACTGGCGCACGGCAAGGTTCCTGAACCAGAGGCACATACGATGGGCGGAGTTCTTTGCGGATTTCGACTTCAGGATAGAGTACATCCCAGGCGACAACAACATCATGGCGGATGCACTGTCCAGAAAGCCGCAATACCTCGAGGAGGCGGCACCAGCAGCGGCCAAGCACATTTTCGCTCCGAAAGCGTGGGCGTGCGCTTCAGCAACCGTGGACCTGGATGCTGTACGTCGAGCACTGCAGAAGGACCCCTTCGCACAAGCCAAGATGGAGGAGGTGCACAGGGGCACGGCGGAGGACGACGAGTTCCAGATACGCGACGGATTGCTCATCCGCAGAGGGGCCCTCTACGTACCGGGAGACGACCTCCGCGCGAAAGTACTGCAGCAGTTGCACGACGCACCCACCGCCGGGCACTTTGGCAAAGAGAAGACGGTAGAATTAGTAGCCAGAGATTTTTGGTGGCCCAAGATGCGGGGGGAAGTCGCGGATTACGTCTCGAGGTGCGACACCTGCCAAAGGGCCAAGTCAGTGCACAAACCGCCGGCGGGACTGCTCGAACCGCTGCAGACACCGCTCGAACCGTGGGAGAGGGTGGCCCTGGACTTTGTCACGGATCTACCCAGCTCGAGGGGCAAGACGGCAGTGCTAGTGGTGGTGGACATGTTCACCAAAATGGCCCACTTCATTCCGTGCGCGAAGGTGGCCACGGCGGAACAGACCGCCAAACTGTTCATAGACCACGTGTTCAGGGTTCACGGTCTGCCACGGTCTATCCTGTCCGACCGGGGGCGACAGTTCATCTCGAACTTCTGGCAGAAGCTGATGGGTTTCCTGAACGTCAAGATCAACCTAGCGTCGGCGAGACACCCGCAGACGAACGGACAAGCGGAGCGAGTCAACGCCATCATGCAGCAGTACCTGCGATGCTACGCAAATCAGCAGCCGGCAACATGGGTGGACTACCTGCCGCTCACTGAGTTCGCCTACAACACGAAGCACGTGTCCACGGGGGTGACACCGTTCTTCGCCAACAACGGGAGGCATCCCAGAACCTTCCCGGGATTAGCGAGAGTGGGGGAGGGGGAGCCACAGGCAGCGGAAGCCTTAGCATCAGAGTTGCAGGAGGTTCACGAACAGCTTCGAAGGCAGTTAGAACTAGCAAAGCACGCATACAAACTGCAGGCTGACAAGCACAGAAGGGTTGGGGAAGACATACAGGTGGGAGACTGGGTTTGGTTAGCAGCCCAGGCAGTGCCGGCCAGATCGTTAGCGAAGAAGAAGCTAGGGCATAAGCAGCTAGGACCCTACCAAGTCGAGGCACAGGTCAATCCAGTGGCCTTCCGGTTGACACTGCCGGAGGGATCCAGAATGCACCCAGTTTTCCATAGATCAGTGCTCACGCCCTACAAAGCACCTCATAGATTTCAGGAGCCAGGCACGGCACCAGACCCGTTCAGGGAAACGCCCACAAGGGGGGGTCGCCAAGGCGGGAACCCGTCAACGAAGTCACAGAGATTTTAGACTCGAGATGGGGGGAAGAGGGAGTAGAATATCTTCTCGCCAGAGAAGGTACCCCGGCCAGCGCCAACAGTTGGGTGCCAGACTATGCCTTGGACGAACCTCTTCTCAAGGACGAGTTTCATGCCCTTTTCCCACACAGGCCCATGCCAGCCGAGTATTTCGACGACTGGCTTTTCACACCCACATTTTCAGCTAGCACATTCCAGGGGTTCACCTCGGACGAGGAACCGGCACTAGAAACACGTTCCCCGGAGGGATCACCCTCGGGGTCTGCCTCAGACCGTTCCTATTGGTGGGACAATCGACCAGAGGAGCAGTGGCGCAGGAAGTGGCTGGGGGGTCCTTGGCAGGCAACGTCCCCGGAGGAGACCGGGGGAGAGACGGACATGGACGTGTTGGGGGAGGACCTTGGGTTCGAGCACGGCGGCAAAGAGATGGAAGCAGAGGAAATTGAGGTCGGCGAGAGCACGGAGGACGAGCCGGACTTATCCGGCTGGATGCACGCCACGGGGGACGAACTGCATCCGGCACTCACCCCCACAACGACGGAGCACCCAGTACCCACACCTGAAGGAGGGGAGGGGGGAAGGGGGGGCTTCGAGGGGGGGATGGATGTCAGGGGTTCAGGAGCAGAGGCACAGGAAAGGGAGGAAATAGAGAGCGAGGGGGAGGAGTCCGAAGGAAATGTTAGCGATGACAGCGGTCCGAGGTCTCTGAGTCTTTCCAGCGAATCGGAAGATTCACAGAAAGGGGCTCCCATGGTCAGAGCAAGGGGGGTGCCGAGGGGGACACCCCAGGAAGAAGGGGCCAGAGGGGACTCAGAGAGCAGCAGTTGGAAATCAGGACCAGCGTCCACACCAGAGTGCAGTAGGGGGGAGGAGTCCCAGGCATCGGGATCAGGCGGCGCACTGCCAGTGGGAGGACATGAGTCAGGATTGGCCACGCCTCCATCGGGGAGTGAGGAAACGGTTGAGAGGAAGGTTGAAGGCTGGGCGCGCGCGCCAAGTTCAAATGTACAGGAGGGCGGCGCAGTTGGCAGCCCGGATAGGGAGCCAGGTCCCAAAGCCCGCCGAAAAGAGGGGGAGGAGTCAGGGGGGTCAACGTCAGCGTCAGAAGAATCCAGGAAGGAAGGGACCCCGGGGGGTAGCAGGACCCAGAGGAGAAAGGAGAGACGGAAGAGGTGGAGTAAGGCTAGAATCTTAAACTGGTGTACAGGGGGCGGAGACTCAGATGGAGCTTCGCCGATCTAACCCCTAGACGTAGAGCTGGGGCGCTGCGGCTTGAAAATGGAAACTGTACTTCAATAAAGACTTTTGTACATTACTGCCGGCTAGCGTTGGTCCTCTGTGAGCTGGGACCTGGAGCCAGCTCTGACACCAAGTAAAATGCTTCTGGTTGTTTTTTGTTGTTTTTTTAAATTGAAAAGCCTAATAGTAATGAAAGGAATGAGGATTTGTCTGGAAAACGGGCTGAAGCATCTTTGTGAGTGGCATTCAAAGCAGCCTTGGAGTCACTTGAGAACATCCCCAGAGAAACAAGGAGGAGGCAGGCTTTTTCTGTCCATTTCCTGTCCATTTTGCTCGCCTGCCAGCTGGATGGGAAGCGTCAAAACGCTTCCCTCCAGCTCTGCCACCCAGTGATTTTACCCCCAGGACTCAGGATCATCCAGAGAGGTAAATAATGTGATTTATTTCGTTTGCCGGAGAAGTAAATAATGTGATTTATTTCGTTTGCCGGAGAGGTAAATAATGTGATTTATTTCGTTTGCCGGAGAGGTAAATAATGTGATTTATTTCGTTTGCCGGAGAGGTAAATAATGTGATTTATTTCGTTTTCCAAAGTTTGCATGCTTTAATCATCGTCATCCTTGAACAAGAATAACAGCCATCAAGATTACATTGAATTGATCCACTGACTCCCTGGCAATTTGCGCCGAAATTATTCCATGCACACCCCTTACAAATCGAGGAAAATCAGTTGAAAATGCAACTTCTCTGGGCTTCTCCAGTCTCACAATATGTTGCATTTTCAGATGAATTTTTGGGGGACCACTTCAAACATCCGCTGTGCTTTGGAGCGGTTTGCTCCTTGCAAACAGCCGAAAGTCTCTAAATTTTGAGAAGCCTGATTTGCAAGGGGTGGGTGGGTGGAATAATTTTGATGGCAACTATGTGTTATTTATTAGCTTTATATACTGCTCAAGGCAGCTCGCCAAAGAAAACCAGAACACAAAACCCACAAAATACATAATAAAATATGACAAACCTAGAATCTCTCCCACCAAAAAGACCACACCCTAAATAGTTATCTGTAACATCTTTCTGCTTTTTGCTATTCCAAATCCGCCTCGCGTTTTCCTGCCCTTACAGCCACGCTAGAGATCTATGAGACGGAGAAATATCAACCAATAAGAGAATAAACTGATATGATGACCAAAATTAGGGACCCAGAGGAGCGGAAACCCTTTTGCAAAGCATTTGAAAGAAATATATAATAATCGGGGGAACGGGCAAGTAGGACTTGAACGCGGACCAGTAGCGAAAAGAAATTAGGATATTCGGCATGGCTGGGAGAGGGTAAGGATATGCAGCAAGAGAAATGGGGAGACCAAGAAGTGATGGAATACAAAATAAAAATAGCATATGCAGCAAGAGAAGGAGAAATTGGGAGACCTGGAGGGACAGAGTACAGACCTATTAGATGGATGGTGGCAATCTAAACTTTTATGTATTAAAATAAAAATATAGTCTTGTCCTTTGGCTCTCTCATTTTGGCATTTCTCATTTAGGCCCGTGTTGCAGACGCCTTTCTTCTACTTCCTACAAGGGAACCCCAATGCCCGTTAGTTCTGAAGGGCAGCCACAGAAAGAAGGGGGGCTGGGTGCATGGAGCCATTCCCAGTGCTTCTCGTGATTGGGATCCATAGATAGCTGGAGAGAGAATACCAAGGATTCATATTCATAGCTGCTGAGAACACCGAGGTTGCAGGTTCGAGAGACAGCAGCATCTTCCTGTATCGCAGCGGGTTGGTCTGGATGTCCCTCAGGGTCCCTTTTCTCATTCTCCCTCTGCTTTCTCTCCGCAGATGAAGATTTGCTTCTTCCCCAGAAAGATGGCAGCAAGTGGCTTGCTGGCGCCAGGTAACCGTTTGCACAGCATCCGGCTCACGCCCGGACTCTGGACTGTGTACGTTTCTCCCATCTGGCTGTGTACATTTCCAACTTGGACACAGTCCAGTTTTCCACTCTGGTGGGTTGCCTAGATGAGCCAGAGCGGAAAGAGAGACATAATTTGCGGTCAGGAGAGGATCCTTCAGAGATCCAGTCCCCCCACTAGCCTGGATTCGTGGCTCCGCGTCACGCCAAGGCCAACGTTCTCCAAGCCGCCACTTATAATAATAATAATATAATTTATTATGTATACCCCGCCCATCTGGCTGGGTTTCCCCAGCCACTCTGGGCGGCTTCCAACAAAACACTAAAATACCATAATCGATTAAACATTAAAAGCTTTCCTAAACTTCCAGAACTCGAGCTGAAAGGGACCCCAAAGGGTCATCCATCCCAACCCACCGCTAGGCAGCAATCTCCGCTCTTCCATCCCAGACCAATGGACAGGATGCGTTGCAGGGGGTTGAGCTGGATGACCCTCAGGGTCCCAATCCAGTTCTATGCTTCTACGTTTGGACTTGCCAGGAGCAGGACTAGGTGACCCTCGGCTAGGATTCTGCGTCCCTGTTTCTCTGCAGTGCTGCTCTGGCTGGCCAAAGTTGCCGCCGGCTCCCCTTTCCTGCTCCCTGCTCCCGAAAACACGTCCAACCATGGGCTGCCTGCTCTGGGGAGAACGAATTCGTCGGAGGACATCCTGCAGTGGCACGCGGGATTCCCAGATCCCCTGGAAGACCTTGGTAAGTGTCACCTACGTAAAGGTCCCCTGACCATTAGGTCCAGTCACGGCCGACTCTGAGGTTGTGGCGTGCATCTTGCTTTATTGGCCGGCGTACAGCTTCCGGATATGTGGCCAGCATGACTAAGCCGCTTCTGTCAAACCAGAGCAGCGCACAGAAATGCCGTTGACCTTCCCGCCGGAGCGGGACCTATTGATCTACTTGCACTTTGACGTGCTTTCAAACTGCTAGGTTGGCAGGAAAGTGTAACCTAGGGGTCCTCTTTAAGAGCCGCCCCACTTTAAGGGGCCGGGAAGAATGCGGGAAAGGACCACAAAATATTATTAAATATGTTAATCTTGTTCTTCCCTCCCCAGGCGCATCCTAATATACATTTAGTAAATTGTTATTACAGGTATTAATAATGAGAAATAAAATAGGAGATGCAGGCCAGGCCACCCACATTTGAACAGGCGCCAAAAACGAGGCGGGAAGGAGAAATCCCCCCCTTCACGCACAGGGACCCAGTGTCAGTGAGTTCCACAGGTGAGCCGGAGAAAGAATGCTGCCAGTCCAGGGAGGCATGAACTCCAAAAGGTCGAAAACAGCAGGGCAAACAGGACAAAACGCTTTAGGATTGCATTCTTTGGGGCAAAAGGTTCCCGCCTTGCTGGGGGTTGGTCTGGATGACCCTCAGGGTCCCTTCCAGCTTTTGGGTTCTTTCCCCCGTTTTCAGAGCCTCCTGCCCAGCCGGTCGTCCACAGAGAGCCTTCTCCGCAAAATCCCGGTGTCCGCTTGTCCTGCCGGGTACCGAGTGGCACAGTGGAGGCCGTCGAATGGAAAAGGGATGGGAAACCACTCTCCAGGGGCCAAAGGGATGACGTTCTTCTCCTCCTCCTCTCCGGGGTGGAGGCGTCCCACTGCGGCTCGTACTCCTGCAATGCCAGCAACCGCCGGGGCTGGAAGGAGTCGCCCCAGCTGGACGTGACGCCGGGTGAGTAGACGCCAAGTGGGGGGCACAAAACGGAAGAATCCGGGCCCTCTCCTCTCCCCTGTTGCCATGTTTCACCCTGTAGTGATCAGGTGGGATTGCTATGAGGAATTAGAACAAATCTAGAGTCAGCCATCTGGGTCAGCAAGGAAAGCATTGCGTTGACTGGGTTTCAACTGTGATAGGAATTTTACGGTCTTAGATATATGGTAATGTTCCTAAGCGTACCAACCAAGATCAGCACAGGAAGACCCTCCTGGAACCATTTTGATTCCTAAACTGAGCAAATGTTTTCTCGGCAATGTCAAAATGGGAAACCTCCCCATTGTCTCACAAATCCGGTCTTAAGGGCACATTTAAGATATGAATAGGGTGTGAGCCTGTGACCTGGCCCAGGAACTAAGTATTTATCATTACAAAAACTAGCCTGGCTCCCCAGGCAATCCAATCAAGTGACCATTAAACAGGTAACCTGTCAGATGAGATAAACAATGCAGTCAGATTTCTGCTGTAGACTGCCTTTTCTGTGATGTAGGTATGACTAGCCAGGCTCCCCAGGAAGTCCAATCAAGTAACCTACCAGACAGAAGATAAACAAGGACAGGAGAAAAACAACATTCAAAATTTCTGTTTTAGACCGCCTTTTCTGTGATGTAGGTATGATGTATCTGAGGGGTGGTCTTAGGTTACACCCCTTCTGCGACGTAGGAATGATGTTTCTGGGAGTGGTCTTGCCTTGCCTTGCTACACGACCATGGGATCCCTTCCCCATCAATGGGTCTATGATTCCCACCAACATTTCTCCGGTGAAAGAGGCCCAATAATTCTGCGGCTCCAGAAGACGACCTGGTTGGAAGAGAGGAGAAAGCGAAAGCAAACTCTGAATCCATCTTTCCAGGGAATGGTAGAGTTGGATGGGACCCCACTGAAAAACCTCCAATTAATGATAGGATAGATTCGGAAAGGACTCCCAGGGTCATCCAGTACAACCCCAGGCAATGTCACCATGGGCGTACCTGGGATGGGAGAGAGGAGAGAGGCATGGGTGCCCGAGCGCCCACAACATTCCCATGGAGGGTCTGGGCACCCCCAAATTTCGGTGCCAGGGCCATGGCACCCAGTTGACACTTCTGGAGGGGGGAAGAGGAACATTGGAATTCCTCCCTGAGGTGCTTGATGTCTCCTCTCCCCAACGGGCTCCATCCTGCAGGGATCTCCATGATGCTGGGGGTGTCCTTCCAGCTCTCCGCCTCAGCCCTGGTGAGTGCTGCTTTCTCCGGATGGGGGATCCTCTTGCCATTGTGTCAGCCCCATAAGCTCCAGATCCGTGAGTATCTTTTTTGCTGCGGGTTGGACTGGATGATCTATGGGGTCCCACCCTTAGGTGCTACCACCCTCTTGACTCCCATCTCGCTCCCCAGGAGGGAAGGCCTGGAAGTGGCTCAGCATCTACGTCAACGGACTGACAGGCTTGGCTTCGGCCCTTGCCTTCGTGGCCCTGATCCTGTGGAGCTATGATCAAGGTGAGGCGGGAAGGGGCTTTCGGAGAAGAGGAAGAAGCTAATTTGCCACAATAATAATAATAATAATTTAGTATTTATACCCTGCCCATCTGGCAGGGTTTCCCCAGCCACTCGGGGCGGCTTCCAACAAAACACTAAAATACAATAACCAATTAAACATTAAAAGCTTCCCTAAACAGGGCTGCCTTCAGATGTCTTCTCAAAGTCGGGTAGTTCTTTTTCTCTTGGACATCTGGTGGGAGGGAGTTCCGCAGGGCGGGCGCCAACACCGAGAAGGCCCTCTGCCTGGTTCCCTGCAACTCGGCTTCTCGCAGCGAGGGAACCGCCAGAAGGCCCTCGGAAGTGGACCCCGGCGTCCGGGCTGAACAATGGGGGTGGAGACGCTCCTTCAGGTCTACTGGACCTTTGAGGCCGTTTAGGGCTTTCAAGGTCAGCACCAACCCTTTGAATTGTGCTCGGAAACGTACTGGGAGCCAATGTAGGTCTTTCAAGATGGCCGCTCGCAGTCCCCAGTCTAGCTGCTGCATTCTGGATTAGTTGTAGTTTCCGGGTCACCTTCAAAGGTAGCCCCTCGTAGAGCACATTGCAGTAGTCCAAGCGGGAGATAACCAGAGCATGCACCACTCTGGGCAGGTAGGGTCTCATCCTGCATCCCAGATGGAGCTGGCAAACAGACACAGAATGGACCTGCGCCTCCATGGACACCTGTGAGTCCAGAATGACTCCCAGGCTGCGCACCTGGTCCTTCGGGGGCACATTTACCCCATTCAGGACCAGGGAGTCCTCCACACCCGCCCGCCTCCTGTCCCCCCAAAACAGTCCTTCTGCCTTGTCAGGATTCAACCTCATCTTGTCAGGATTCAACCTCCCCCATCTGTTAGCCTCCAACCGTCTCCAGGCACTCACACAAAACCTTCGCTGGTTCCCATTGGAAAGAGAGGTAGAGCTGGGTCTCATCCGCATAATACTGAGCTTAAAGGAATACTGGGCTTAAAGGAATGGACAGCCTTAAAAAAAGTCTGATTTTCCTTTGGAAGGATCTAGTAGACTAGCTGCCTTTTAGGGGGTTGGACACGGGCGTCCCGTCTGACTGGACCGGCCCACCATCGCCCTTCCTCTCCAGGAGGACTAGGTGCCTTTTAGGGGGTTGGACACGGGGGTCCCATCCGACTGGACCGTCCCACCATCGCCCTTCCTTCCCAGGAGGACTAGGTGCCTTTTAGGGGGCTGTACACGGGGGTCCCGTCCGACTTGACCGTCCCACCATCGTCCTTCCTCCCCAGGAGGACTAGGTGCCTTTTAGGGGGTTGGACACGGGGGTCCCATCCGACTGGACCGTCCCACCATTGCCCTTCCTTTCCCAGGAGGACAAGGTGCCTTTTAGGGGGCTGTACACGGGGGTCCTGTCCGACTTGACCGTCCCACCATCGCCCTTCCTCCCCAGGAGGACTAGGTGCCTTTTAGGGGGTTGGACACGGGGGTCCCGTCCGATTCGACCGTCCCACCATCGCCCTTCCTCCCCAGGAGGACTAGGTGCCTTTTAGGGGGTTGGACACGGGGGTCCCGTCCGATTCGACCATCCCACCATCCCCCTTCCTCTCCAGGACTCTCGGCCGCCCTCATCCTGCCTCTGTTCCTCCTCATCTACGTCACGATGGTCACCCTGCTGGTCGTGGGCACCGTTGCCTTCAAGATGGACATGATCCACCAGATCACCGACCCGGCAGGTCGGTCAGCGGGGCTGGGCGGCGTCCTCCACCCTCCAGAGCTTTTGGGTCCCTTCCAGGTTCTCGATTCCCTCCTCTTTCTTCTCCTGCAGCTCAGCGGCTGGTGGACTTCAGCACCCCGACGGGGGTGATCTTGGTCGCTGTGACGTGCAGCCTCCTCATCCGGCAGGTGGTGAAGTTGGAAGGTGAGACTGGCAGGCGGCTTAAATTTCTATGTCATTTGATGTCGTCTGAAATGTGGGGGGATATGGCACGGATTGGCTCACAACGTAGAAAAACAGATAAATAAAATAAATAAAAATAAAATAAAGTAAAAAATAAAATAAAATAAAAATAAAATATGCCAAATGAAATAATAATTATTATTAGTTATTCAGTGGGTATACTGCCCTATACCCACAACTCTCAAAACTATAATCACAATGACTACAATAATCAATAAAAATAACAACAGATCACCATGCTTTTGGCCCTTGGGCAATTCAGCTCCAGGGACCACACATTCACTCCTTAAGATGCACAGACATTTCCCTTTACTTTTTAGGAAGAAAAAAGTGTATCTTATGAAGCCAAAAATATGGTACCATATGGAAAATGAAATAATAATTATTATTTCTTATTCAATGGGTATACTGCCCTACACCCACAAGTCTCAAAACTATAATCACAATGTTTACAATAATCAATAAAAATAACAACAGATCACCATGCGCAAATACCGCGAAACCTACAAAAGCAGTAGGAGAAGCAAGGACACCCAACCTAAAATTATTGGTTTTATTAAAATTATTACTGTCAGAGCTGCTTCCAGATCCTAGCTCACAGAGGATCACGCTAGCCAGCGATCATTAAACAAAAGTCTTTATTGAGTTACAGTTTCCATTCTCAAGCTGCTGCGTGCAACTCTACGTCTCATGGTTAGATCGGCGAAGCTCCATCTGAGTCTCCGCCCCCTGTACACCAGTTTAAGATTCTAGCCTTACTCCACCTCTTCCGTCTCTCCTTTCTCCTCTGGGTCCTGCTACCCCCCGGGGTCCCTTCCTTCCTGGATTCTTCTGACGCTGACGTTGACCCCCCTGACTCCTCCCCCTCTTTTCGGCGGGCTTTGGGACCTGGCTCCCTATCCGGGCTGCCAACTGCACCGCCCTCCTGTACATTTGAACTTGGCGCGCGCGCCCAGCCTTCAACCTTCCTCTCGACCGTTTCCTCGCTCCCCGATGGAGGCGTGGCCAATCCTGACTCATGTCCTCCCACTGGCAGTGCGCCGCCTGATCCCGATGCCTGGGACTCCTCCCCCCTACTGCACTCTGGTGTGGACGCTGGTCCTGATTTCCAACTGCTGCTCTCTGAGTCCCCTCTGGCCCCTTCTTCCTGGGGTGTCCCCCTCGGCACCCCCCTTGCTCTGACCATGGGAGCCCCTTTCTGTGAATCTTCCGATTCGCTGGAAAGACTCAGAGACCTCGGACCGCTGTCATCGCTAACATTACCTTCGGACTCCTCCCCCTCGCTCTCTATTTCCTCCCTTTCCTGTGCCTCTGCTCCTGAACCCCTGACAATTACTAAAATTATTACTAAATTATTATTATTATTATTATTATTATTATTATTATTATTATACATACCCTGCACTCCTCTTCTCTCTTCCCAGCTGATTCTGCTGCCCCTAAAGTCCTGGTTTTGGGGGGGGGGTTTAAAAATATCTTAAAACTTTGGCCTGGCTGTTGTTTTCTTCACAGAGCAAGGATGCGCTGCACCAGTGGACCTGACGCCTGTTGTTGCAGGAACTGCTGGGATGTACTTCCTCCCCTTTGCAGCAATTGTTGCCGTCCGTAAGTAACTCCGCCATTGTAGATGGGGCAGGTTTGGCCTTGCTGCGGGTTGGACTGGATGACCTTTGGGGGTCCCAGCTCTGCCATTGTATGATTCTGTGTTGAGATTCCTGCACTGAAGATGATGGATTTTTCAGAGCTAGCCGACCTAATTGGAAGAGTCCGTGACCAGGAGGAGGAGGAGTATCAGGAAGAGTGGATTAAATTGAATGATTACTTAGTTAAATTTAATTAAATTTAATCCAATCTTCCTGATACTTCTCCTCCTTCTGGTGGCAGGCTCTTCCAGTTAGGTCTTAGTTAACTATGTTAAGTAAATTAACTGAAAACAGCTTGCAGATACTTAATTGGCTTAGGATTTTATTTACGTTAAGTGATGAATTCATATGTTTAATTTCATAATGTGAAGATCTAAGGATGTTAATGTTTAAGTTGAATTTTAGAAGAACTGTGATTTGGAAAACCGTTCAAAGGACATGCAATGAAATTCAACCATGGGGAAGCGAGGACGTCACTTAACAATGTTAATCAGTGTAATTTTCAATAAGGCTATAATTTATGTTTGTTTGTCTTATGTGTTGGTTTGTTTCTAATGTTGTGAAAACCAATAAAAAAAAAATTGGGGGGAAAAAGAAGAGATTCCTGCACTGAAGCCTCCGTTTCGCCCAGTTCCTTGCCTAACCTCCTCCAGCGGACCCTTCGGTTCACATCAATCAATCAATCAATCAATCATATGGGCCTCTAGCCACAGGAGGAACTGTATAATCGTAGAATGAGAGCTGTCAGGGACCCGACTGAAAGGCGGGAATCTCAAAGTTGTGGTTGTGTTTGCAGATTGCGCCGATATGAAGAGGAGGACAGACGAGGACCGAACCTCCAGAAGGGAAAACTGGAAGAAGGTACGATCGGGTTGCCAAAAAGGATGGCCTTTTTTTGGCTGAGTGACCAAGAATACTCATGGAAGGGACCCGAGGGTCATTTATCCCAATCCCCATTTGGGGCAGAAGTCTCAACATGGAATCCTAGAAACAGTTGAGCTGGATGGGACCCCAACCTAGGCTTCGAAACCTCCAGTGTGGAACAGTGGTGGGCTCGTAATCTGGGGAACTGGGTTCGAGTCTCCGCTCCTCCACATGCAGCTGCTGGGTGACCTTGGGCTGGTCAACTTCTCTGAAGTCTCTCGGCCTTACTCACCTCACAGAGTGTTTGTTGTGGGAAGGAAGGGAAAGGAGATTGCGAGCCGCTTTGAGACTCCTCAAGCGGGATATCTAATCCAAACTCCTCCACCTCTCCTCCAAGGAGATATTTTAATATTTTAATGTTTCAGTATTTTAATGTTGTATTTTCCATCTTGTTTTTAACTTGTATTCATTCAACTTGTTTTTATGATTGCTTGTTAGCCGCCCTGAGCCTGACCTTGGCTGGGAAGGGCAGGGTAGAAATAAAAATTATTATTATCATTATTATTACAAGGAAGGCGATTTCACCTGGAATGTCTCTCAGCTTGAACCGAGTCCAAAGGGTCCCTTTCCTTTTCCTTGCTGGGGAAACCCAGCCAGATGGGTGGGGTATAAATAATAAATTATTATTATTATTATTATTATTATTATTATTATTATTATTATTGCAGGCCATTCAGAACGGGACCTTCCAGCTCCTCTGAGCCGAATTCCTGCATCTCGCCAGATCTTTCCCTGCCCTCTGCAAACCGAACTCAGAGTGCCAATAAAAATATTCTATGATTCACCTGTCTTCTTTTTTCACCTTTTTTAAACTGGCTGCTTTTATCCAGCTGGGCGGGAGAAGCATCCTGTTGGCACCTCAAAAGCACACATTGATTCTGCTTTTGAGCCCAGCTTTGGCTGGGGAGGGCGGGATAGAAATAAAAATTTATTATTATTATTATTATTATTATTATTATTATTATTATTATTCTATTGAGAATATTTCGACAGAAGGAAATCAAAGGAGCATGGAAAGGGAATGAAGAAAAATAAAATATGTCTATGATATTATTATTATTTATTGAATTGATAAACCACCCTATACTCTGAGATCTCATATATGCAAACAACTATGATTCCATAGTCAATCTCCTCCAACACTTCTCCAGTGAAAATAGGGACATCCTGTCACACCTCTGATATTACCCTGATGAAAATTGGGACATCCTAGTCCATCTCCAACCATTCTCCCACGAAAATAGGGACGTCCTAAAGGAAAATGGGACCTTCCTAACCCTAACCCTAACCCCCAACTCTAACCCTAAAACCTAACCCTGACCCTGACCCTCTAACCCTGACCCCAACCCCTAACCCTCTAAACCTAACCCTCTAACCCTCACCCCAACCCTAACCCTAAACCCTAACCCAACCCTAACCCTAACCCCAACCCTAACCTCCTAAGCACATTCCAAAGAATCATATGATGGTGTATATATCTATATTGGAAGGGACCCCAAGGGTCATCCAGTCCAGCCCACTGCAAGGCAGGAATATGCAAGAGAACAACCACCAACCTTGGTTGTGCTGTCATTGTTGCCCTATTAAATGCCACTTTTAAGGCAATTTAAACTACAGGTGCAAGTTACACCATTAAGCACACCTTGCCATCTCCTTTTGCTGACTGAGAGCAGAGGAGGTGCTGCTTACAGTCTCCCCAGGAGCATTTCAACAGTCAGAAGGAGGCCTGAAGCTTTCGGGGTGATTGTACATATGCTAAGAACATTTATACCTCCAGAAAAAGAAAAAAAATGAGCCTACGTTAAGGGAATGCTCATGAGTGTATAAAGTGCTCTTCTTCAGAACATCTCTCTTAACATTACAAACTGCTACAAATTTCCAAAACACACACATACGTGCCAGTATTTGTAAATGTAAATGATTCAACTGGCTTTTGGTTTTGGCCCCTGTTACAGGGGCTCAGCCCACTTGTTTTTTTTAAAAAAAATATTTATTAAAGTTTCAAGAAATACAAAAAAAGAAAAAGAAAAATATACAGAGTACAACAAAAAAAGAAAAAAAAATATACAGAGTACAGAATATAACAAAAAATAGAGAATAAAAAGGAAACATACAAAATAAAACAGTTAAAAGGACATTGATTTTCCAAACCTATTGTCAGGGGTTCAGGAGCAGAGGCAAGGGCAAGGGAGGAAACAGAGAGCGAGGGGGAGGAGGCAGAAGAAAAGATGAGTGATGACGACGACCCGAGATCTCCGAGTCTTTCCAGTGAATCAGAAGATTCACAGAAAGGAGCACCAGTGGCCAGGGCAAGGGGGGAGCCTAGGGGGACACCCCAGGAAGATAGAGCCAGAGGGGACTCAGAGGGGAGCAGTTGGAAATCGGGACCAGCGTCACCGCCAGAGAGCAGGGAAGAGGAAGGGCGCCAGGGGTCAAGCGCTGGCAGCTCACAACAGGGGGGAGGGCACGAGTCAGGAGTGGCCACACCTCCATCGGGGAGCGAAGAAACGGTCAGACGGAAGGTGGAAGGTTGGGCGCGCGCACCAAGTTCAAATGCACAGGAAGGTGGCGCAGTAGGCAGCCCGGAAAGGGAGCCAGGTCCTAAAGCCCGCCGAAAGGAGGGAGAAGAGTCAGGGGGGTCAGCGTCAGCGTCAGAGGAATCCCGGAAGGAAGAGACCCCGGGGGGCAGAGGGACCCAGAGAAGAACAGTCAGGCGGAAAAGGTGGAGCAAGGCTAGGATATTAAGTTGGTGTACAAAGGGCGGAGACTCAGATGGAGCTTCGCCGATCTAACCATGAGACGTAGAGTTGCACGCAGCAGCTTGAGAATGGAAACTGTAACTCAATAAAGACTTTTATTTAATGATCGCTGGCTAGCGTGATCCTCTGTGAGCTAGGATCTGGAAGCAGCTCTGACAGTAAGCTCCATCTCTAGATTGTGGGCATCTACGTCCTCGCGGAGAGGAGAGAAAGCGGGTGCCTACTAGCGAGCTCACGAACGGCAGACAACATGACGGCCGAACAGCAGATAGTGGAACTCAGAGAAGCAGTGACACGACTGAATGCCGAGGCTCTTGCATCCAGGAAGAGAGAGGAGGACGCAGCTGCCGCCTACAGGGATCTCCAGGTCAGGTTGGAAGTGCTTACGAAGCAAGGGCAACTGACACCCAAACCGGAGGGGATTGGGTTGGGGAGACGAACAGGCGGTCTGGTCTCTCACTTCGATGGGAATTTGCAACAGTACCCCAACTTTAGAGCAGATGTAATGTGTGCACTGCAACTGCTGAACAAAGACTTTAGAGATGAGCAAGAGAAAGTGGGATTCATCATGTCCCATTTGCATGGAGATGCTAAAGCATGGCTGCGCAATTTGTGGAGAGATAAGGATCCGGCGCTCCAAAATGCGGATGCCTTTATTAAAGCGATGGATGGGTGCTTTTTATCAAGCATTGACGTGGATCTTGCTCGGCAGGAGATACATGGACTGAAGCAAGGGAGGGCCAGCGTAAGGCAGTACCATGCCCGCTTTTTCGCTTTGGTCAGTGCCCTGGAATGGGACAGAGATTCGGCTCCTGTAAGAGACCTGTTTTGGGAGGGATTGCACGGCTCGGTTAAAGATGAAATTGCGAGGGGGGAGAGACCCCGGACCACGCAGGAGATCGTTCAGAGGGCGCTGGCGGTGGGGGTGCGGCTGGAAGGACGTCCGTGGAGCAGGGACGAAGGGCGTGGAGGGCGCGAACCAGCCAGGGGCTCCTCCTTCCTTCCCAGAGAAGCAGCGCGTGCGCAATCCACGCCTCCGCCAGGAGGAGGAGCGGAACCTATGGAGGTTGGAGGTGCAAGGGCTCAGTCAGCAGCCAGAGCCCTAGCACCGGCAGCAGTGAAAGCGAAGCCTCCTAGAGGGAACAGGAAGTGTTACATCTGCGATGATCCACAGCATATGGCGAAAGAGTGTCCCCAGAGGCTCCACAAGCACACTGCAGCCTCAGCAATGGTAACTGCAGCAATGCAGCAAGGACAACCACAGCAGGGAAACGAAGGAGTCTGGTTGGAAGAAGAGGCACTGGGGCCCAGCCAGACGTGTCAGTGAAGCAGTCCCCAGAGATTTTACAGCCCATGGACCCCCTCCCGCCCAAACCGGTAGTGAAGCTCACCGCGTCGCTCCAGCTGCCCAATGGAATCACCATGGACGTGCCAATCACCATTGACTCCGGAAGCAATGCGGACTTTATAGGGCAGGACTTTGTCGACCGGCACGCTATACAGTTGCTGCCTGCCACGCTGCCCCTGCAGGTTGTCACGGTGGATGGCAGGGAGCTGCTAGGGGGGCAAGTGGTGAAGCAGACGCCACCAATGGTGATGCGACTTGGGAATCACAGGGAAATCATCAGCTTCAATGTCACTCAACTATCGGACACGCCCATTGTATTGGGCATGAGTTGGCTGGACAAGCACAGCCCGACGCTGGCTTGGTACCAGAGGCAGCTGACCTTCGGCTCTTCCTTTTGCGCTGAACACTGCATCGTGCCCAGGCAGGAAGGAGGGGAAGAGGAGTCACAGCTGCAGCTAGGCACGCTGCAAGCGGTTCCCCACAAGTACGCGGAATTTTTGGAGGTTTTCTGCGAGAAGGAGGCAGACAGGCTACCCCCCCACAGACCATATGACTGCAAAATTGACCTGCTGCCGGGGGCGGCGCTGCCCAAAGGGAAGCTGTATTCCATGTCTGAGGACGAACTGCAGGAACTCAAAGAGTTCATAGATCATAATTTGGAGCGCGGTTTCATCCGAGAGTCCAAGGCAGCGGGGGGCAGTCCGGTATTCTTTGTTAAGAAGCGGGACACGCCCCAAAAAAGACTTGTAGTGGACTTTCGCATCTTGAACAGTGTGACCAAGCCATCGGACTTCCCCATGCCCCGAATCGACGACCTCCTCGCAAAGGTACGGAAGGGCAGAGTGTTCACCAAGTTGGACCTGCGAGGGGCATACAACCTCATTCGCATGCGGGAAGGAGATGAGTGGAAGACAGCCATGTTCACGCCCCTGGGCACCTACGAATATAGAGTTATGCCTTTTGGATTGCAAAATGGCTCCCACGTTTTTCAAGCTTTCATGCATCACGTGTTGGCGGGGCTCCTCTACAAGACGTGCGTCTGTTTCTTGGATGACATCCTGATCTTTTCGGAATCGCAGCAGGAGCATGACAGACACGTCAAGGAAGTGCTGAGCAGGCTACAGCAACATAGGCTTTACGCCAAGCTGGAGAAGTGCCAATTCGACGTGACGGAGGTGGATTTCCTGGGCTACAAGTTGTCTGATAAAGGGCTCGCCATGGACAGCGCCAAGGTCCGAGCAGTGTTGGATTGGAAAAGCCCACGCAACCGGAAGGAGGTCCAACGGTTTGTCGGCTTCGCGAACTTCTATCGCAAGTTTATCAAAGGCTTTGCGATGCAGACAGCGGCCATCACGGATACGCTCAGCTCCAAGAAAAAGAAGTTCATCTGGACAGAGCAGGCGGAGCAGTCCTTTCAGGCACTCAAGCGTCTCTTCGCGTCGGAAGAGCAGCTGCTTCATGTCAACCCCAGCAGGCCGATGAGGGTGGAGACAGACGCTTCAGACAGAGCCGTGGGAGCAGTCCTGCTGCAGAAAGACCCGCAGGGGGTTTGGAGGCCGGGAGCGTTTTATTCAAGGAAGCTCAGCAAGTCCGAACAGAACTACACCATCTGGGACAGGGAGTTGCTGGCCATTCATGCAGCGTTCAAAGCGTGGAGGCACTTCCTGATCGGCGCCAAGCACACGGTGCAGGTCTGCACGGACCACAAGAATCTAGAGCACTGGCGCACGGCACAGTTCCTGAACCAGAGGCAGATACGTTGGGCTGAGTTCTTTGCGAATTTCGACTTCCGAATAGAATATGTCCCGGGGGACACCAACATCATGGCGGATGCTCTCTCCCGTAAGCCACAGTATCTGGAGGAGGCAACGCCAGCGGCCGCCATGCACATCTTCGCACCGACAGTGTGGGCGTGCGCGGCGGCAACAGTTGACCTGGATGCGGTGCGACGAGCGTTGCAGGATGACTCCTTCGCGCAAGCAAAGATGGCAGAGGTGCACAGGGGCACGGCAGCGACCGACGAGTTCCAGCTGCGAGATGGTTTGCTCATCCGTAAAGGGGCCATCTACGTGCCGGGAGACGAACTTCGCGCCAAGGTACTGCAGCAGCTGCACGACGCGCCCACTGCCGGGCACTTTGGCAAGGAGAAGACGGTGGAATTAGTAGCCAGAGACTTCTGGTGGCCCGGAATGAGAGGGGAAGTCGCGGACTACGTGGCGAGGTGTGACACCTGCCAGAGGGCCAAACCAGTGCACAGACCGCCGGCCGGACTGCTGGAACCGCTGCAAACTCCGTTCGAACCATGGGAGAGAGTGGCCCTGGACTTTGTCACGGATCTGCCCAGCTCGAGGGGCAAGACGGCTGTGCTGGTGGTGGTGGACTTGTTCTCCAAGATGGCACATTTCATTCCGTGTGCGAAGGTGGCCACGGCGGAACAAACCGCCAAACTGTTCATAGACCACGTGTTCAAGGTTCACGGTCTGCCGCGGTCTATTCTGTCCGACCGAGGGCGACAGTTCATCTCGAACTTCTGGCAGAGGCTGATGGGCTTCCTGAACGTCAAGATCAACCTGGCGTCGGCTAGACACCCGCAGACCAACGGGCAAGCGGAGCGGGTCAATGCCATCATGCAGCAGTACCTGAGATGTTATGCGAATCAACAGCCTGCGACGTGGGTGGATTACCTGCCTCTCGCCGAGTTCGCCTACAACAACACGAAGCACGTGTCCACGGGGGTCACGCCGTTCTTCGCCAACAACGGGAGGCACCCCAGAACCTTCCCGGGACTGGAAAGAATGGGGGAGGGGGAGCCGCAGACAGCAGATGCGTTCGCGTCGGAGTTGCAGGAGGTCCACGATCAGCTGCGGCGGCACCTGGAGCTGGCTAAACACGCATACAAGGTACAAGCGGAGAAACACAGAAGGGTTGGCGAAGAGATCCATGTGGGAGACTGGGTCTGGTTAGCAGCCCACGCAGTGCCGGCCAGGTCATTGGCGAAGAAGAAACTAGGGCATAAACAACTGGGGCCCTACCAAGTCGAAGAACAGGTCAACCCGGTGGCTTTCAGGCTGGCTCTTCCGGAGGGTTCCAGAATGCATCCGGTGTTCCACAGATCGGTGCTCACTCCCTACAAGGCACCTCACAGGTTTCAGGAACCAGGAACGGCACCGGGTCCGCTCCGAGAGAGAACCGGGCAAGGGGGAGTGGCACAGGAGGAGCGCATCAACGAAGTCACGGAGATTTTGGACTCCAGATGGGGGGAAGAGGGGGTAGAATACCTTCTCGCCAAGGAGGGCACCCCGGCCAGTGCCAACAGCTGGGTGCCGGGCTACGCTTTAGACGAACCTCTGCTCAAAGAAGAGTTTCATGCCCTCTTCCCACATAGGCCAATGCCAGCAGACTTTTTCGACGACTGGCTTTTCACGCCCACACTTTCAGCCAGCACGTTCCGGGGGTTCGACTCAGACGAGGAACCGACACGAGACGCCCGTTCCCCGGAGGGGTCACCCTCGGGATCTGCTTCAGAACCCTCGTATTGGTGGGATGATCGACCAGAGGAGCAGTTCCGCAGAAGGTGGCTGGAGGGTCCAGGACGAGCAACGTCTCCAGAAGGCAACGAGGGAGAGACGGACATGGACGTTTTCGGGGACGACCCGGGTTTCGAGCACGGCGGCACAGAGATGGAAGCGGAGGTGACCGTCGTCAACGAGAGCAGGGAGGAAGAACCGGAAGACTTCGGATGGCGGCCCGACACGGGAAGCGAACTGTATCCGACATTCGTCCCCCTGACACAGCAGCACCCAGATCCCGCACCGGAAGGAGGGGAGGGGGGAAGAGGGGGCTTCGAGGGGGGGATGGATGTCAGGGGTTCAGGAGCAGAGGCAAGGGCAAGGGAGGAAACAGAGAGCGAGGGGGAGGAGGCAGAAGAAAAGATGAGTGATGACGACGACCCGAGATCTCCGAGTCTTTCCAGTGAATCAGAAGATTCACAGAAAGGAGCACCAGTGGCCAGGGCAAGGGGGGAGCCTAGGGGGACACCCCAGGAAGATAGAGCCAGAGGGGACTCAGAGGGGAGCAGTTGGAAATCGGGACCAGCGTCACCGCCAGAGAGCAGGGAAGAGGAAGGGCGCCAGGGGTCAAGCGCTGGCAGCTCACAACAGGGGGGAGGGCACGAGTCAGGAGTGGCCACACCTCCATCGGGGAGCGAAGAAACGGTCAGACGGAAGGTGGAAGGTTGGGCGCGCGCACCAAGTTCAAATGCACAGGAAGGTGGCGCAGTAGGCAGCCCGGAAAGGGAGCCAGGTCCTAAAGCCCGCCGAAAGGAGGGAGAAGAGTCAGGGGGGTCAGCGTCAGCGTCAGAGGAATCCCGGAAGGAAGAGACCCCGGGGGGCAGAGGGACCCAGAGAAGAACAGTCAGGCGGAAAAGGTGGAGCAAGGCTAGGATATTAAGTTGGTGTACAAAGGGCGGAGACTCAGATGGAGCTTCGCCGATCTAACCATGAGACGTAGAGTTGCACGCAGCAGCTTGAGAATGGAAACTGTAACTCAATAAAGACTTTTATTTAATGATCGCTGGCTAGCGTGATCCTCTGTGAGCTAGGATCTGGAAGCAGCTCTGACACCTATCTTCCCTACACTTATTTCCCCGGACCTCCTCATACCTCCCTTCTTTGTATTCCAGTTCAGTTTGTTAGTTCAGCAAGTCCTTACCATTAAACTTTTACCCAATTGTTAACCTTTTTTTCATATCTCTTAAAGCATTACAGCTAAAAACCTCTTAGTTTCTATCCAACATCCTTCTAAAATTCCTTAATTTTGCAATATTTCTGTAAATAGTCTTTAAATTTCTTCCAGTCTTCTTTCACCGACTCTTCTCCCTGGTCTCGGATTCTGCCAGTCATTTCCGCCAATTCCATGTAGTCAATCACCTTCATCTGCCATTCTTCCAAAGTGGGTAGATCTTGTGTCTTCCAATACTTTGCGATGAGTATTCATGCTGCTGTTGTAGCATACATAAAAAAGGTTCTGTCCTTCTTTGGCACCAGTTGGCCGACAATGCCCAAAAGAAAGGCCTCTGGTTTCTTCAGAAAGGTATATTTAAATACCTTTTTCAGTTCATTATATATCATTTCCCAGAAAGCCTTGATCTTTGGGCACGTCCACCAAAGGTGAAAGAATGTACCTTCAGTTTCTTTACATTTCCAACATTTATTATCAGGCAAATGATAAATTTTTGCAAGCTTGACTGGGGTCATGTACCACCTGTATATCATTTTCATAATATTCTCTCTTAAGGCATTACATGCCGTAAACTTCATACCTGTGGTCCATAACTGTTCCCAGTCAGCAAACATAGTATTATGTCCAACATCTTGTGCCCATTTAATCATAGCAGATTTCACCGTTTCATCCTGAGTATTCCATTTCAACAGCAAGTTATACATTCTTGACAAGTTTTTAGTTTTGGGTTCTAACAATTCTGTTTCTAATTTTGACTTTTCCACCTGGAAGCCTATTTTCTTAGGGGCTCAGCCCACTTGGTCTTGTGGCATAGGGGCTCCCAGCCTATATGTGTGTACGCGAATGTGCATAGCTGGTGACACTCTTAAATCTTTGCTTTGCCCCTGCTGTGAGCCACACTGCACAGTTGATTTTTAAGGGCTGACACACACACACACATCCCAAAACTGTATTAAGACATTACTAAATACTAGGTTTCAATTTTTTGAGATACCGTGGGAAAATGCAATCTCCCTGACCATCGAGGAATAGAGACTGTTTCTGGGAGGTTGCCAGGGTTGCGGGTGTGAGGAGAGGAAAAGAGACTTTTCGACCAGCTGTTTGAGCTGAAATCCACCTTTGGAGAAGGCAGGCTGCACCTCTGGAAAGGACCAGGCCTTGTGGAGGTGTAGAGACTGTGCGGTCTTACCGATTTATAGAAATAACTAGGTATTTCCCACCGTTCCCTTTACTCCTTACTACTAAGAATCTTTTCCAGTGGATGGAAGTGGACTTAGGCAGATGTAGCATTCAACATTAAGGAATAAAGCAGAGCCCATACAGGCAACCCACCTTTTGCAACTGCATGGAGATGTCTAAGAGCTGCTTTCCTTCCCCTTTGGCTGCCACACTGCTGGGTGGATCAGGTGTTTGGTTAAAGGAGCTGTTTGGATCTTGTGTCAAAAGATCCCCTTTCCCCCTCTCGCCCCACAAGGCAGCAGCAGGAGGGCCCCTCTTCTCCCTCCCTTTGTCAGGCGAAACTTCCCCCTTCCTTCTCCTCCCCCTTTTTGGGAGCAGGAATTCAGCACAGCCCATAGAGACCTGAGAAATAACAGGGGGGCGAATTTTTTCCAGAAGAACTGAAAGAGGGGTCCGTGTAAAAAGAGGCACCAAGCTCAAATTAACGTGCAAGGAATAAGGTAACTCACAGGAAGTGAGGCTACTTTCCCATCATACAACTAACTTTAAGGAACGCTATTTCTGTTTCTTCTTTCTGAAGCCCTTTCCAAAGAAAAAGGATGGTATACAGTGGTACCCCGCAAGACGAATGCCTCGCAAGACGGAAAACCCGCAAGACGAAAGGGTTTTCTGTTTTGGAGGCGCTTCGCAAGACGAATTTCCCTATGGGCTTGCATCGCAAGACGAAAGCCCATAGGGAAATGCTGGCGGTCGGGAGCAAAGACTTTCGCCCACAGCCAGCCTTCAGAAGAGGACCTCTTCTGAAGGCCGGCGGGGGGCAAAAGTCTTTGCTCCCCCCCCCCTGCCTTCCCCCCCCCGCCTGCCCCGGGCGATCTTAAAATGCTGGCGGGCGGGAGCGAAGCGTTCGCTCCTGTTACCGGAAAATCCGAGGGCTCCCTTGGACAAATGAAGACACCGACCAGGGCAATACAGAGCAAAACAGCAGCCAGTAGGCTTGGTCTTTATTGAAGAAAGACTGTCGCGACAGGGCTCCCACCGTCCACGAGGTGAAGCAAGATGGAAGCCCGGAACAATGGGAGACCCCAACTTTTATTAACCACTAATCCCCTTGACTACACCCCCAGAATTACATCATATATACATCATGATTTTATTAAAGAACAGGAGGAGTCGAGGAGGAGCTACCCAGGTAATCCGAGTATCCTGACACCCGGCAGGGACCACCTCTCCCCCTCCCCACATGAGTCATTTCCATAAACAAAGGAATGAGCGAAGTCTTCCTGCCCCCTGAGGGGAATCCGGTCAGGGTCCTTTGTCGGAGTCTGTATTGAATACACTACCGTATGCAGTTTATTGTGTTCCTGATAGCATTTCGTCTGAGCCCTTCCCGATGGTTATCAAGGTTGCCCCGCCATCCGGAGAAGGGCCGTTGTGTACGTGACTGCGCGGTTCAAGGCTTATGGCCGATCAATCCCAGCTCACCCCCCTTTGATAGTCCTTGTAGTATGCAGTGAAATAAAAGTGGTCCGGTGAAAATCCATGGTACGGCTGATTTTTGGTGAATTTGTAAGGAATATAGTCACTGAAGTTCAAAGTACTTTCCTCTTTCGGAAACAACTTGCAACATTTTGATTAGATCAGTCATGGTCCATTGAACTCGGAAACAATGAATTGGGAGCTGTCAAAAGGTGAGGGAACAGACGCTCGCAGCCTGCAGTACCAGCGTGGCCGCCACAAGGGGCGCTGTTCGATAATGCTGATTGGTTGAGGCGGCCGCTGTTTAGCCTAGAGTTCGGTCGTCCGGTCTACTCTCAATAAAGATAGAGCGGCGCGGAGCGCTAAATAGAGTGTTGTCAATGCAGCGCTTCCTTATTTACGGAAGGCTTTTAAGAGATGGCCCTCTAAAGAGACATCTCTAGGGTCAGGGAGGGGAGATGCGTGTGTGTGTGTGAATGTGGTGCTTGTGCGATACAAGTGTTAATGGAAGGGGGGGTGGTTTCCGGCGACAGTTCCCCCCTTCGGAGATAAGATTGCGAAGGCAGGGAAGCCGCGCAATCCTTTTCTCCGCACAAATCAATAAAAGTTTGACATGCCATACCTAGAATCCAGATTCTGGAAGTCCTTTAAGGGCCCCATTTCGATGGGGTTCGTCTGGGTTCCTGATGCCGGTGGTCTGTAGGTGATAGTCGACCGCGAGCGAGGGGTTGGAAGGCAAGAGTCGCAAGCTTGACAGCACATCGGGAAGCAGTGGATCGCGCAGCAGAAAACAGCAATACAGATTGTCAGAGTAATGAGGACCAAAAGTCCGTTCCCTAGGAGTTGTTTTATCCAGCCAGACCCAGGTAGCCAGCTCCACAACTGGGTATCGGAGAGTCCTTCATGTTGGATGTCTTTAAGTCCGTCCGTTAGTTTATGGATGTTGTTAAGATGCCCGGTAATATTAAGGGTTTGATCAGATACGTGTGTGCAGCATTCAGTCCCGACAAGGGCACAAACGCCTCCAGTCGAGGCGAGAACGTAGTCCAAAGCAAGGCGGTTCTGTATCGAAGTCTGCCTGACTTCCGTTAACTCTGTCAGGATAGCTTGGGTAGCCGCATTGGACTCCTCCATGAAATTTAACAGGATGTCCGTTAACTTAAGGATATCGACGTGGTTGGAGCCGGCCCCATATGCGGGAAAGAGAGCCCGACCATAAGTTTCACTATTGGCTGCTACGTCGGAGAGTTGTGACAAGTCTTTTGCCCTCTTATTGCGCCTCCTTCCGGAGGGTAGATCTTGGGTGACCCGGACTCCAGGCAAGATTAGACCGAGATAACAAGTGCCGCGGGAGTGGGGGCTGGCCCATACATAGCCGCGGTGGCCGCAAACCCAGAACAACCCCTGTAGGCACGAGTCTATACGCCCGGTGAGGAAGGTACGGAAGAAACACTGGGAGACCGGGGAGGGGCTCCAGGAGTCGGGTAAGGTCATAACGCGTTTCCATGCGGACATCAAGCTGGGTTGGATAGAGGGGTTACCTTGGTGCCACAGGGTGATCCTCCCGTTTAGAGCAACGTCAATGGTGTACTTACAGGTGCTGTCGCCGATGACCTTGTCGTTCCCGCTGAATTTCCGGCAAAGGTCGCCTGTTGTGGGTCCGGTTAGGTGGATGTACTGGTGTGTCAGATTCACCGCAGTCAGGTTCCAGGATTGCACATTAGCAGAGAGATGTTGTTGTAGGGTGAGAGGTACTCCAAGAAATGGTATGCCACTGTAGAGGTGTGAGGGGGCATTGGCGCAGATCCAGCACTCTTTGGTTGCTGTCTGTTTTGCAATTTGAGAGATCAGTTTTACGTAGGTGTTGGAATGCCAAGTGGACAGAAAGTCATTATTTTGAGGGTTTTCGGATATTGACAGTTCCCCCCTTTGTCGAGGTGCAGTACCGGGGGGGTGAAGGGGGTCTTGACGGAGTAGGTAGGTGAGGTTTGTGGTGAGGCCCCCGCACCTTTGGGGTCCGGTAGTGTCCCATTCTGCCGGAGGCATAACGGAGTAATGCCAGCCCTCGAGGTACGCTTTACCGTCCCAAGCGGAGGCGAGTCCGATGTCCCAGACGCAGCAGTACCTCCGGAGGCAAACTCCTTGTAGGATGGTTTGGCGGGGAGCGGAGTCTACTCGTTGGCAGTAGAATCCATGAATTAGGTGGTCTGTGGGGTGATTCCGGTCAGTATAAACTGAGTCACCACCCCCGTTGTCTATAAGTGTCCAGTTCAGAGTTTGTTCGAGTGTGCCATCAGAAAAGAGTACGTAAGATCCATTGAGGCAGTGGGCTCTGTACCAAGGGCCATCTGTGGTGAGGGTGAGTCTGCCAAGTGGAGTGTAGGAGGGCGAGCGAATAAAAAGTTCCCAGTTTTGGTGAGTAGCGAGGGTCGGTAGTATGGAATGTCGAAGGAGAACGCGGGTTTCGGGTAGGCAGAAGTCAAAATCTCCTAGGCGGTCTGGTGTCCCTCTTTTCACCATATCAACGATTCCAAAGTCCAGATATTTGTATTCAGTTTGTAATCCAGGGCATGAGATGTGAGTGGTTATGGTGTGTTGAGAAAGGGCAGATGTGATAGAGAGGATGAGGAAGGTGGGTACAGTTGTTGTCATTGTGAATAGCGTTGTGAAGCGGAGCTGTCAAACAGTGGAGTTGTCAAACGTGGAGCTGTCAAACCGTGGAGCTGTCAAATGTGGAGCTGTCAAACTGCCGAGCTGTCAAATGTGGAGCTGTCAAACTGCCGAGCTGTCAAATGTGGAGCTGTCAAACTGCCGAGCTGTCAAATGTGGAGCTGTCAAACTGCCGAGCTGTCAAATGTGGAGCTGTCAAACTGGCGAGCTGTCAAATGTGGAGCTGTCAAACCGCGTGTGTTTTACGGAGTTTGAGACGAATTGGGGGTTGCTCGTCCTGATTGGCTGCCGGGATGATTTCGGAGGTCCAAGTGGTTGACGAATGTGGTGGGTCCGGTCCGGTCTGTTGGGCCCGATATGTGCCCCGATCTGGTCCGGTCTGTTGGGCTCGATTCGTGCCCCGATCTGGTCCGGTCTGTTGGGCTCGATTCGTGCCCCGATCTGGTCCGGTCTGTTGGGCTCGATTCGTGCCCCGATCTGGTCCGGTCTGTTGGTCGTCCTCTGTATCGGTATCGCTGTCTGGCGGTCGGTCTGGGGTGCAGTATGGTGGGTCGTCAGAGGGAGGCTCGGGTGGCGAAGCGGGTTTGCAGCGGGTGTGATGTAACCAGGCTGTCTTCTCTGCTACCTTAACGGAAGTTGGAGTGGTTAAAAGTACTTGGTAAGGGCCCTCCCAAGTGGGCTGTAGGGGTACCTTATGGTAAGTTTTCGCTAGTATCCAATCGCCTGGTTGGTACGGGTGGATGTTTTCATCTAGAGGAATATTTTGACCTGAGGCTGCGTATCTGTGAAGATCAATGAGTTGTTTTTGGAGTTGTATTACGTATCTAGTTAACTCTGACTCGCCCACCTCTAGTTCTGATGTTGGAAACTGGGTGTTATATACTGGGGAAGGCCGTCCGAATAGTAGTTCGTAGGGAGATAGTTTGAGATTTCCGCGGGGGCATGCTCTTAAGTTATGGAGGACTAATGGAAGGGCATTTACCCATTTGATGCCGGATTCTTTGCAAAGTTTTCCCAGCTGAGATTTAAGCTGCTGGTTCATTCTTTCGACTTGTCCGGAGGAAGGAGGATGGTATGGGGTATGTAATTTCCATTTGATTCCGAGGGCAGTAGCAATTTGTTGGATTATATCTGATGTGAAATGTGAACCCCTGTCGCTGTCTATGTGCCTGGGAACCCCAAAGCGAGGTATGATTTCTTGTATCAGAATTTTTGCAACAATGTGCGCAGTTGCTCTGCGAGTAGGGAAACATTCTACCCACCCAGTCAACTGGTCTATGATTACTAAAGCATGTTTGTAGGCTTGGCACGGGGGTAGGTCTATGAAATCTATTTGAAGGCTTTCGAATGGGACAAAAGCCCATGGTCTGGCCCCTGGCGGGCATCTGGCGGTATGTTTTGGGTTAAAACTCTGGCAAGTATGACAATTCTTTACGGCTGCCTTAGCGGCAAGTGTAAGACCTGGGGCATACCAGCAGCGTTGCATTGTGTCGATAAGTTTCTCCCTTCCCCAGTGGGTACGTTGATGGAGAACTCTCAAATGTTTAGGTACCCATAGCTTGGGCATTATGAGTCTTTTATCCGGATAATACCAAATGCCATTTTCCAAGTGAGCCCCTTGTTCTTCCCATACTTTAACTTCTTCTGGGGTTGCAGTCTGGTACATCTCAGTAAAATTTATATCGGATAGAACTTGTGGTCCCTGGAACTCATTGTCTGTGGAGAGGGGCTCGAGGGCTGCTTCTTGTGCTGCGCTGTCAGCACTTCGGTTCCCAGTTGAGACCGGGTCCCTGCCTTTCGTATGTGCCTTGCAGTGTACTACTGCAATAGCCTCAGGGAGATGGATGGAGTTCATAAGGCGCTGTACTAGGGATGCGTGTGCGATTTGGGTACCTGCAGCAGTCAGAAACCCTCTCTGTAACCAGATTTGTCCGGTGGCATGCACCAACCCGAAACAATACTTAGAATCTGTGTAGATAGTGATCCTCTTGCCAGCCCCTAGTTCGCAAGCTCTGATCAAAGCGATAAGTTCAGCCGCTTGTGCGCTGTATTTTGGATTGACAGGTCGTGCTTCTAGAATGTCACTATGAGTAACTACGGCGTACCCACTTTTCCGTTGCCCTCCCACAACTTTGGAGCTCCCATCAGTGTATAAGATGAGGTCAGGGTTCGTTAAAGGGAGGTAATCGAGGTCTTCTCTGGGTTTTTCGAGGTGACGAACTATTTGAGAGCAGTCATGATGCGGTGTGCCATCGTCGGGGAGGGGCAGAAGGGTCGCGGGATTCAGGGAGTTTACTCTCTTGATGGTGACGTTGGACGGACTGAGGAGAATGGCTTCGTATTTGTTTAGGCGTTGTATCGTGAATCGTTGGCACCCTTGTAAGCTAAGTAAGGTAGCTACAGCGTGGGGAACGTTCACAGTTAAGTCGTGTCCCAGGACTGTTTCTTGCGCCTTTTCTAAAAGTTGGGCTGCCGCTGCTACAGCTCTCAAGCATCCCACGTTTCCCAGTACTGTAGTGTCAAGTTGAAGGCTGTAATAAGCTACAGGCCTGTTCCTCCCCTGGAACGGTTGGGTAAGGACACCCGAAGCTACTCCCTTGTTCTCATGTACATACAAAGAGAAGGGTAGTCTATAGTCAGGGAGTCCGAGGGCGGGCGAGGATCTTAGTTCTCTTTTAATAGATTCAAAGGCTTCGAGTGCCTCAGCGGACCATTGTAGTTGGTCTGGGGAGTTATCATGTGTCATTGCTGTAAGGGGGCGGGCGAATTCTCCATAGCGGGGGATCCACGCCCGGCAGAATCCGCTCATCCCTATGAATCCTCGGAGCTGCCTTTTTGTTTTAGGTAAGGGTAGTTTTGTTATTGCCTCAATTCGATCCGTAGTTAAAGCGCGGGTGCCCTCTCCCAGTATGTGACCAAGGTACTTGACCTCCTTTTTGCAATATTGTATCTTTTTCGGGGATACCTTATGTCCCTTGTGTGCTAGTATGTTTAGGAGAGTTATGGTGTCATTTTTGCAGGATTCTAGGTCACGCCCACAGAGTAGGATGTCGTCTACGTAGAGCCTCAGAGCAGAGCCTCCTGGCAGGGTCACATCTGCTAAATCTTGATGTAGTATGGACGAAAAAATTGCTGGGGATTCTACATACCCTTGGGGTAACCGGGTCCACGTTAGTTGCCCTGCTTGCCAAGTGAAGGCGAAGAGGAATTGGCTTTCGGGATGTACGGGGATGCTGAAGAAGGCAGAGCATAGATCTATGACAGAGTACACCACAGTTCCCTCCGGAATGGTGCTGAGGAGATGGTGGGGGTTGGCAACGACGGCATGCCTCGGAATAACAAAAGAGTTGATGAGTCGAAGATCCTGTACCAAGCGCCATTTAACTGGATTGGTATTAGGCTTCTTGACGGGAAGTAGGGGGGTATTGCAAGGGGAGGCACATGGGACTAGAACTCCCATTCTCAAGAATTCGTCGATCATCGGGGTGAGTCCTTCAATCGCCTCTGGGGGAAGCGGGTATTGTTTAGTGCAAGGGAAGGGCAAATCGTGCCTGTAGTTTACTTTCACCGGGGTTGCAGATTTTAAAAGTCCTACCGAGGTGGATTCGGTTCCCCATAAGGAAGGGGAGACATTGTGTATGAGTTCGGGCGGAAGATCAATGTTGGTATTTTGGGCTTCCTGTAGAACTCCTTGGAAATTAAAGATGGACTCATTCGGCATGTGTAAATAAATACCTTCCTGACCACATTGTATAGTGGCATTTAATTTGCAGAGCAGATCCCTCCCCAAGAGGTTGACGGGGCTAGAAGTTAGCAGGAAAGTGTGTTTTACGGATAGAGGTCCAACGGAGACATTTGCGGGTTTAGAAAGAGGACAACTCCGAGGAATTCCGTCCAGTCCCATTACAGTTCTGGTCTCTTCCCCGGGGGCTAAATGGCTGTTCGTGAGGGTGGAGTATGTGGCTCCGGTATCCAAAAGGCAATTATAGGATTGCCCATCAATTTGCATAGTGCAGATGGGATCGGAAGAAGACAGTTGTAAAACCGGGCAGAGGAAAGAAAAGGAGGCGGGATCTGCTTCTGATTGTCAATGCGGTTGGTATTCGTCCATTACCATTTCATGGGCTGTATTAATGGTGCGGGTGGCTGTTTTAAAGGGATTCTGAGGATCTGGAGTGGGGTTCCTGGGTCTTGGTTGTGGAGGGGGAGGACCCGCACGATATTGCGTCTGGGTCATGGGTTGAGGGTGTCCATATGGGAAGTTCGATTCCCTGGGTTTCGGGTGTAGGGGTTCCTGATAATCTGGTCTGTAAGTTTTAAAGTCTCTATAGTCAGGCCTAGGAATTTCTGGTAGGAGGGGGCAAAATCTTCTTATGTGCCCTACTTCCTCGCAATTGTAACAAACGCGCCGGTCTCGAGAGTCGGGTCCCTTTGGTTTGCTTTTGTCTTTGTAAGGGGGAGCCGCTCCTGCATAAGCTAACACTCGCGGAGAGTCGGGTTTCTGATCTTTCTTCCTCCGCTCGTCTCTGGAATTAAAGACTGACTTGGCGATGGAAAGAATTTCGGTTATAGTCTTTCCGTCGTAACCCAGGTGTGAGTTTAGGGCTTTCCTTATATCTGCAGTTGCTTGGTCCTTGAAGAAGCCTTTAACTATGACTTCATGTTGAGGACTCTCCGGGTCTATCCCGCCCCAGGTTTTGATAGCAGAGACTAAGCGGGTGTAATAGTCGGACGGGTGTTCTTCAGGCCCTTGGAGGACAGCTTGGACTTTTGTCCAGTTTACAGTTCGCTGACCAGCAGCTTTGATTCCATCTAAGATGGCCTTTTTGAAAATTTTTAAGCCCCATATGCCGTTGTCTGTGTTATAGTCCCAGTCAGGGTCATTAAGTATCATCTGTGCGGTCAGTGGGGTCATCGAGGCGGGACGATTTGGTTGGTAGCCTTCTCGGGTTAGAGCCTCCCCCGCCTTTGCTAGTATTTCTCTCTTTTCTGCCTCGTTAAAGAGGGCCCCAAGTAACATATGCACATCTGCCCATGTAGGGTTATGAGTAGAGAAAATGGTGGCCACCTGGCGGTGGCATTTGTCAGGGTCGTCCCTTAAAGAGGGCATCTTATCGGACCAATTCATCAAATCCGAAGTAAGGAAGGGCTGATGAGTAAAAACCATGCGAGGTGGGTCTCCTGCCCTGACTGGGGGTATGGGTAGTGCTCGCAGAGGGAAAGCGCCTTCTATTTCCCCGTTCTGCAGATTATCTCTGTTCCTAGTTCTGCTGGAGACGGGTCCCTCTCTTTCTCCGTTTAAAAGTTGCCCGTTAAGTAAGGGTCCGAGATCCAAGCCTACTTGGTTTTCCCCTAAGATGGGTGTGCTTAAGGATGGGTCGGGCAGTGAGGCATTCGGTATGTTTTGAGAAGGGGCAGCAGCGGGTGGGTTTATGACGCTTCCTGTCGGTCCCGCACCCCCTTCACCAGATCCTGTTCTGTTCCCCGTCCCGGGTTCTGGCAGTCGGGGAGCCCGTGGTTCGGGGTAATAGAAGGGAACGAGAGTCCTATCCAATTGTTCTTCTTGGGCTCTAATCTCGTCATATGGAGGGGGTCTGGTTGGTTTTAAAACAGCCATCTGACGGACAACTTGGGACTGCTGTCGGTGAAATAGTTCGCGGGCTTCAACGAAAATATTTAGGTAGTATAGTTGTCGGGGCTTCTCGTCGGCTAAATGGGACTTAAGTGCTTGCATTCTTATGAGGTTAAAGGAACCATGAGGCGGCCATTGGGAAGGTGGTTCCAGGTGGTGGGTAAGAGCGACCCACGAGATGTTACAGAGGTCCCTCAGTTTGGATTTTGAGAGTCCCCTTCTCCCTCTCAACTCCTTCCAATTGAGGAGGACAAATTGCAGAGGGGTATCGGAGTCCTCTTCAGAGCGGCAAGGCTTCCTCGAAGCCTTGTCGCCAGGAGGAGTCCAGTCAGAGTATTGGGAAGCGTGGGCTCCCATTACTCTATTCTACAAGAACGGGGTTTTGCGGACGATGTGCACTACAGACAAGAAGACGGACAGACGAGGGGAAAACACAAAGACAAGGGGAGAAGATAAAAAAAATAGTGTTCTTTCAGTAATTTAGGTACCTCAGTTTATTCCTACTGAACTTAATCCTGCCTGCTATCGAACCATAACTAACCTATCATCAATAATTCTCAAACATCAACCTTGAACTCACGGGTCTCTCTCTCTACCCGATGCACAAACAAAATCCTCAAATTCTACTGCAGTACTGCCTCTACAACTGGTCCTAGTGTGGGGCCCCAATCCGTGAGCCACCCCTTCTACCCTCCACGACAGCCTCCTGCCTAGCCTTTGAGACTAAGTTCGGAACCCCTACTGGACGCTTGCGCAATGCAGTGCCAGATCAAGGTCCGAGAAATTGAGAGTTTGGAAAGGAAACAAACGACCTTGCGTTCTCACGTACCCGGGTCATCCCTAACAAAGGTCGCCGGGCAGGAGGGGCGGCTTCGTTTGCATAATTAGACGAGAAAGAGAGAGAGAGAGAGATGTTTGGACGGACGCCTCTGGACGACTCCGATAGAGGAACGTCAGAGAAAAAGACAATAAAGGGCCACGCTTCCCCGGACTCAATTCCAAGACGGGAAACGGGGGAGAAAAGGACAGATAGGTTAAGGCGTACCCGGACGACTCCGAGGGGTGACGCCGGAAAACAGCAAAAGTACCACAATTTCCCCGGACACACTCCGCGTAAGAAATTGAGGGGAGAGACAGAGAAAGGTGTTGACGTTCCTAGACGACTCCGAGGGGTAACGTCAGACAGTAAAGCTCCGCGATTTCCCTGGCCACTTTCCGAAAGGGGAGAATCGGGGTAGAAAAGGACAGAATTTTTTGAACGTACCCGGACGACTCCGAGGGGTAACGTCAGAAATGAAAGAAGGAAAGTCTGGCTGTCGTGGGGACACTGCTTCTCCAACCCCCCCTCCCAATGTGTTTTACTTCAAACCATACTCACGTTCGAAGATGTCCCCCCGCAGATCCCGGGATCCTTTTCTTTTAGCCGGCTTTACCTCGCCTTTGCTCTCCCTGGTCGGGCTTCCGGTGACGGTTGATTACCGCCCGCAAAGAAGAGGCAAGGAGAGGAAGAAGGATTCCTGGGCTAAGGTTGCCCAGCGGCGCCCGATCCCCTCTATCTCCCCCCTCACCTTCGCAGGAGAACCAAGTGTCCCAGAGCACGGTCGCCAATACTGTTACCGGAAAATCCGAGGGCTCCCTTGGACAAATGAAGACACCGACCAGGGCAATACAGAGCAAAACAGCAGCCAGTAGGCTTGGTCTTTATTGAAGAAAGACTGTCGCGACAGGGCTCCCACCGTCCACGAGGTGAAGCAAGATGGAAGCCCGGAACAATGGGAGACCCCAACTTTTATTAACCACTAATCCCCTTGACTACACCCCCAGAATTACATCATATATACATCATGATTTTATTAAAGAACAGGAGGAGTCGAGGAGGAGCTACCCAGGTAATCCGAGTATCCTGACACCCGGCAGGGACCACCTCTCCCCCTCCCCACATGAGTCATTTCCATAAACAAAGGAATGAGCGAAGTCTTCCTGCCCCCTGAGGGGAATCCGGTCAGGGTCCTTTGTCAGAGTCTGTATTGAATACACTACCGTATGCAGTTTATTGTGTTCCTGATAGCATTTCGTCTGAGCCCTTCCCGATGGTTATCAAGGTTGCCCCGCCATCCGGAGAAGGGCCGTTGTGTACGTGACTGCGCGGTTCAAGGCTTATGGCCGATCAATCCCAGCTCACCCCCCTTTGATAGTCCTTGTAGTATGCAGTGAAATAAAAGTGGTCCGGTGAAAATCCATGGTACGGCTGATTTTTGGTGAATTTGTAAGGAATATAGTCACTGAAGTTCAAAGTACTTTCCTCTTTCGGAAACAACTTGCAACATTTTGATTAGATCAGTCATGGTCCATTGAACTCGGAAACAATGAATTGGGAGCTGTCAAAAGGTGAGGGAACAGACGCTCGCAGCCTGCAGTACCAGCGTGGCCGCCACAAGGGGCGCTGTTCGATAATGCTGATTGGTTGAGGCGGCCGCTGTTTAGCCTAGAGTTCGGTCGTCCGGTCTACTCTCAATAAAGATAGAGCGGCGCGGAGCGCTAAATAGAGTGTTGTCAATGCAGCGCTTCCTTATTTACGGAAGGCTTTTAAGAGATGGCCCTCTAAAGAGACATCTCTAGGGTCAGGGAGGGGAGATGCGTGTGTGTGTGTGAATGTGGTGCTTGTGCGATACAAGTGTTAATGGAAGGGGGGGGTGGTTTCCGGCGACACTCCCGACCCCCAGCATTTTAAAATCTCCCTGGGACAGCAGAGACTTCTCTGCTGTCCCGGGGAGATTTTAAAATGCTGGGGGTCGGGAGCGAACGCTTCGCTCCCGACCCCCAGCATTTTAAAACGCTGTTCCGAAGCGGGGCGGGGGGCGGGAACACCTTCTGAAGGCGGGCGGGGGGCGAAAGTCTTTGTCCCCCCTGCCTGCCTTCCCAGGGGCTTTTAAATCGCCCCGGACAGCGGAGAAGTTCTCCGCTGTCCGGGGCGATTTTAAAATGCCGCCCGCCAGCATTTTAAGATCGCCCGGACAGCGGAGAAGTCCTCCGCTGTCCTGGGGTTTTTTAAAATGCTGGGGGTGGGAAGAAAAGCCCTTGTCCCCCCCCCCCCAGCCTTCAGAAGAGGTCCGGGGACAGACTGTCCCCGGACCTGGTCTGAAGGCGGTTTCCCTAGGAACGCATTGATTGATTTTCAATGCATTCCTATGGGAAACCGTGCATCGCAAGACGAAAAACTCGCAAGACGAAGAGACTTGCGGAACGAATTAATTTCGTCTTGCGAGGCACCACTGTATAACCTCTGGAAGGGACCCCAAGGGTATCCAGTCCAACCTGCTGCAATACAGGAACATGCAGGAGTCCCTTATGGGGAACAACCCCGCAACCTTGGTTGTGCAGCAAATATTGCACTCTTAAATGGCACTTTGAAGGCTATTTAGGTATAGTTCAGGGATCCACACCTCTCCTGGAGCTGCAAGTTCAGCCATGAAGAAAACATGGCCATTCACTATTATTGACTGGAAACAGAGGAAGTGCTGCTTACATCCTCCTTGGGAGCATTTCAACAGTCAGGAGGAGCCCTGAATCCTTCAGGGTGATTATACATATTCTCACCCTGACCCTGACTGAAATATACTCAGAGTCGCAAAGTGATTTCATGCTCTTTATTCAGCTCATAGTGGTGAGGAGGAATGAATAAATGTCCCCTCACAGTATCTGCTTTATATACATTATTTACACAATGGGCTGCACATGATTGGCTAATTCTGGAATTCTACTGTAAGCCAATCAGGTTGTGGATTCACTTCTATCTGGAGCAGGATTGGGTGGTTCCTGCCAACCAATCATACTGCTGCATTGTTCTAGGACCAATCAGACTGCTTCAGTTTGGATCCTATTCAACTCAGTACATAACACCCCTCCCCTCTAAGTTCCAGTCCTGCCCGGGAGGTCGCATTCATAGTCCTCAAGGTATGCCGGCGGCCTACGTGTGCGTTGTGGCCTGGGGTGTTCCCTGGTCCGGGCTCCGGGTTCTGGCTCGTGTTCCAAGGATGCTGGCTGTGATGCGGCTGTTTGGTCTGGTGCAACCGGCTCGCTCAGTCGTGGTTCTGGTTCCGGTGTCCTTTCGGCCTCACGGGTCCTCTCTGTATTTACTGATTCTGCCTCTCCTGCTGGCCCCTCCTGCTCTATGGGCCTCACTGCCCCGCTGTTCCCTTGGGACTCCTCTGACCTGTCCTCCTCCTGGTTTTCTCCCGGGAATCGTCGCCGTATCTGGTCGCAGTGGCGGCGCCAGCATTGCCCCCCATCCGTTAGCACCTCGTACGACACGGGGCCAGTGACCCTGGTGATTGTGGCGGGTACCCATGCTGGGCCTGCCCCAAAATTCTTTGCGTACACTGGGTCCTGGGCCTCGAAGGTCCGGGGGTTCCTGCCTTCCCCCACCACTACCTCATCCTGAGCTCTATCGGGGTGAAGGCGGTCCAATCTGATTGCAAGGCGCCGACCCATTAGTAGTTCAGCGGGGCTCCGGCCAGTCGTTGAGCTGGGGGTGCTGTGCTGTGCTAGAAGGAATGTGGCAAGGCGGTACTCCCAGTCCCCTTGCGTCATGCGGCGAAGGGTGTCCTTGGTGGTCCGCACCATGCGTTCTGCTTGGCCATTGGTGGCAGGGTGGAACAGCGCCGAACGGATGTGGCGGATGGCGTTCTGCGCTGTGAAGGTTTGGAATTCTCCTGACGTAAATGCAGTCCCGTTGTCTGAGACGAGAGTGTCAGGGAGCCCGTGGGTTGCAAACAGCCTGCGTAGTACCCGGATGGCTGCGGACGTGGAAGTGGACGGTACCAGTGCGACTTCCAGCCATTTGGTGTAGGAGTCCACCACTATGAAGAATGTTTTCCCCTGAAAGGGGCCAGCGAAATCCACATGCAGGCGTGACCATGGTGCTCGGGCGGACTCCCAGGACTGGACTGGGGCCCTTGGGGGATCTGGGCGGGATTCTTGGCAGGCCTGGCAGTGTTTGACCCAGGCCTCTATCTCTCCATCGATCCCCGGCCACCACACATAACTCCTGGCAAGGGCCTTCATTCTTACTACCCCTGGATGTGTCTCGTGTAGGGCTGTGAGGACCCTTTTGCAGAGGGGCTGGGGAACAACGACTCTGCTTCCCCATAACAGGCACCCCTTGTGGGCCGACAGTTCATGTTTGCGGGTTGTGTAGCCGGCGAATTCTGGCCCGGGGCTGCTGCTGGGCCATCCCCTCCACACCCAGTCCAGGACCCGGGAGATGACCCTATCTTTCTTGGAATGGTGTGCAACTTCTTGTGCCTGAATGGGGCGGTCGGGAAGCAGCTCCAGGCTCATAACCTCTTGTGCAGGTGCTGGGTCAGGGCCTGTTTCCGGTAGTGGTAGCCTGCTGAGGGCGTCCGCATGGCCCATCGCCTTCCCAGGTCGGTGAATCAGTGCATACTGGTAGCTGGCAAGGAAAATTGACCACCTGAGGACGCGAGGAGACAGCACTTGGGGGGTCTGCTTTTCGGGGGCAAACAAGCCAAGCAACGGCTTGTGGTCAGTCACCACGGTGAAGGGCCGCCCGTACAAGAAATCATGGAATTTTTTTACTCCCTTTACGATTGCCAGACCCTCCTTGTCGATTTGCGAGTAGTTCCGCTCGGTTGTGTTGAGTGTCTGGGAAAAGTACGCCACCGGTACCTCTCTTCCATCCGGGAGTTGGTGCCCCAGGACAGCTCCAATGCCATAGGGTGAGGCGTCACATGCTAGCACCACCGGCAGCCTCTCGTCGAAGTGTGCCAAGACCGAGTTTGAGACAAGCAAGTCCTTGACTGCCTGGAATGCGGCCTCCTGGCGCTGGCCCCACACCCAAGGGGCCCGCTTGTCCAGGAGTCTGTGTAGGGGCTCCGCTACCGCCGCCTTGTGGGGAAGGAAGGAATGGTAAAAGTTCAATAGTCCCAAGAAGGCCTGAAGTTCAGTCTTGCTCTTGGGCGCTGGGGCATCACAAATGGCCCGTACCTTGTCCCCAGTCGGGTGGACCCCTTCTGCGTCCACCATAAATCCCAGAAAGTCCACCTGAGGCACTCCTAGTAGACATTTTTCCCGCTTCACCTTGAGACCCGCCGTCTGGAAACGGTGCAGAACGGTGCGGAGGCGGTCCTCAAACTCCTCTGGTGTGGGGCCGGCAATCAACACATCATCGAAGAAGGGGGTGACGCCAGGAATCCCTTTAAGGAGAGAGTCCATTATATTCTGGAATATGCCTGGTGCCACGCTGACACCGAATTGCAGCCGCTTTACCCTGAACGCTCCTCTGTGCGTCACAATCGTCTGTGCCTCTGCTGTGGCCTCATCTACTGGCAGCTGTTGATATGCTTGGGCCAAGTCCAGCTTGCCAAAAATTTTCGACCCAGCCAGGGTGGCAAGGACATGGCTGACCACTGGCACTGGGTATGCGTGGGCCGTGAGGGCCTTGTTTATGGTACATTTGTAGTCTGCGCAGATGCGGACCGAACCATTAGGCTTGACGGGTGTGACGATTGGGGTTTTCCAGGGAGCATTAGGCACCGGCTCCAGCACTCCTTGCTCTACGAGTCGGTCCAATTCCTCGTCTATACGGGGTTTCAAGGCGAACGGGACCCGGCGGGCCTTGAGCCTGACCGGTCGTACTGCGGGGTCAAGCTGTAGCGCAATGGGGGGGGCCCGTATACTGTCCCAATTTCCCATCGAAAACCCCTGGAAATTCCTTGCATATGGCGTCCACGTCCACTTGTAAGCTAGTGTGGTTCACCCCGGTGACAGCTAGCCCCAGTGGTCCAAACCATGCCAATCCCAGTAAGCTAATGTAGGGGCCCTTGACCACAAGCAAGTCCAGTTGCCGCGTCCGCCCTCGGTATTGCACCCTGAAGGTCCCCACCCCCATTGTGGGGACCTTACGTTTCTGGAAGTCCCGGAGGGTGAATGGGGCCGGCCTGAGTTTGGGACCCCCAGTGGGACACAGTTTCCTTAAGGTCCTTGCCGAGATTATGGATAGAGTTGAACCCGTGTCAAGCTCCATGCGGCATGGGGCCCCCTCTATCTGTACCTCTACATAAATTTTCTCTACGTTGGGGTGGGGCAACTGGTATACCTGGAAGTCCGTGAGCTCCGTCGAGTTGCCTTGGTGCGTTGGGCCCCGGGACCTGGGGCTCTTGGATTGGTCATCTGATGCCTGGTGTCGGGTGGGCCGAGCCCGACACACCCGGGCGATGTGTCCCGATTTTCTGCACTGCCTGCACTCTGCGTTGCGGAAACGGCAGGTCCTCCTCTCGTGACTCTCCCCGCAGCTTGCGCAGTTCCCTCCTTCTCGTCGAGGCAGCTGTGGTCTGTGCGCTGCTTGAGTGCGCTGCTGTACTCGGTGCACCTCCTCCCTGTCGGATCCTGAGTCGTCGGTGAGGTCTTCATGGTGGACCCTCGGTTGGGATGGCAGGCTCGGCCGTGCCTCTTGGGTCGACCTCTCGGCAGCTTCTGTTGCCAGGGCCTCCTCCAGAGCGACCTGGAACGTTAGGTCCTTCTTAGCGTAGAGGCGTCGTTGCAGCTTCTCATCCTTCAGGCCACCGACGAGGCGGTCACGAAGCATGTTCTCCAGCTCTGAGAAGTTGCAGAACCGGGCGGCTTGGCGGAGAGAGGTCACAAACCCAGTTATGGTTTCCCCAGGGGCTTGCCGCTTTGCGTAGAAGGCATTTCGACGAGCCACCACTGAGGGCTGCGGCGAAAAGTGCCCCTTCAGCTGTTCCATTATTGTTTTGTATGGAACAGTAGCGACGTCTTCAGGCGCAAGGAGAGCCCGGGCAATTTCAAACGTCTCCTCTCCGCAGACGCTGAAGAATATCGCCCTCTTCTTGGCGTCTTCTTCGTCGGTGACCCCTTTGGCTTCTAGGAGGAAGGTGAAACGGGAGGCGTACGCTTCCCAGTCTCCAGATGCTGGGTTGAATGGCGAGAAGCTGCTGTTGGCTGCCATTCTGAGTTCCTTGTGCCCCGGAGCTGAAGCCTGGATACACGGTGCGAGGCAGCGGTGCGGCAGTTGGCGGTGCTGCGGTGCTGTGTGTGGCAGTCAGCTCAGCGGGATCCCACCCTCGTCGCCAGTGAAATATACTCAGAGTCGCAAAGTGATTTCATGCTCTTTATTCAGCTCATAGTGGTGAGGAGGAATGAATAAATGTCCCCTCACAGTATCTGCTTTATATACATTATTTACACAATGGGCTGCACATGATTGGCTAATTCTGGAATTCTACTGTAAGCCAATCAGGTTGTGGATTCACTTCTATCTGGAGCAGGATTGGGTGGTTCCTGCCAACCAATCATACTGCTGCATTGTTCTAGGACCAATCAGACTGCTGCATTCTGAATCCTATTGTTCTAGGACCAATCAGACTGCTTCAGTTTGGATCCTATTCAACTCAGTACATAACACTGACCCTACACAAAGCGTTCTCTCCATCTACCCCTTCTGCCTGGAAGTGTGTACAAGGAAGCCTACTCATTTCAGGAACCAAGCCTGACTATCTACTGCTGGAAAATTCCACCTTTAGTTGCAGACATGGAACTGTTGCATGTCACATGTCTGTTTACATACCAGCACAATTTGCTGGGAACTTCTGTTGTGTGTACAGTGGTACCTCGGGTTAAGAACTTAATACGTTCTGGAGGTCCGTTCTTAACCTGGAACTGTTCTTAACCTGAGGTACCACTTTAGGTAATGGGGCCTCCTGCTGCCACCGTGCCCCTGGAGCACGATTTCTGTTCTCATCCTGAAGCAAAGTTCTTAACCCGAGGTACTATTTTTGGGTTAGCGGAGTCTGTTTGTCCTGATTTATGATTAATAAATCCATAGTTGTGGTATGCTTCCACAAGCCTCACGCCTATTCTGTGTGTGCAGTTCGCTCGGCTGATATAGTGTGCCCTGGCTTTGAATCCTGGGTTGCTGATTCACATCGGAGCAGAGGCAGATGGATCTTCGCAGCTGGACAGCTGGAAGGAGACGATCCAGCTGGGGCTAGCCAGCTATCCTTGCGACCCTCTGCATTGTTGAATGGTTTCTTTAAATGTAAAGGTTCATCACTGTTCCACCCGATGTGTATGTCTTTAAGGGGCCAGAGCAAGGGCCAGAGCAAGATAATGAGACCCAGCTTTACAGCTGTGAAACATAGCAGGTGCTGCTGAGTTGTATTGATTAAGCTGTGTTGGCAATTGGGTGTAGTATATAAGGAGCAGCACCTAGCTCTCCCATTACCCTGGGGGATGGGTTGGTGTTTGGGTCACGTTTGTTTGTTAATATATTTAGTGTAAATGGAGTTTTTGTTTTTGTAATTAAAACCTTGTTTAAGCTATTTTTGAGTCCCTTTTTAATGCATGGTCTCCCCAGCAAGCTCTCTGCAGTGCTACCATACTGCAAAAAGCCAACAACTACAACTAACTTAAAGGAATGCTATTTCTCTATCTTCTTTCTGAAGCACTTTCCAAAGAATCGTATGATGGTGGGTGAGTGGGTGAGTATATATCGTGAAGGGACCCCAAGGGTCATCCAGTCCAACCTGCTACAAGGCAGGAATTTGCAGGTGTCCCTTACGGGGAACAACCTCACAACCTTTGTGTCCACAGCACAGCTAGCTGTTGCACTCTTAAATGGCACTTTGAAGGCTATTTAGGTATGGCTGAGGGATCCACACTTCTCCTGCAGCTGCAAATTAAGTTACGCCATGAAGCACACCTTGCCATCCTCTTTTGCTGACTGAGAGCAGAGGAAGTGCTGCTTACAGCCTCTCCAGGAGCATTTTGACAGTCAGGAGCAGGCCTGAAGTTCTCGGGGTGATTGCACATATGCTAACAACATTTATACCTCCAGGCAAAGGACAAAACATGAGCCTACTCTGAAGGCTCATAAATGTAGAAAGTGCTTTTATTCAGAGCACCTCTCTTAACATTGCAAGTTGCTGCAAGTGTCCAAAACTGGTGCGAAGTTGCTGGTTTGTAAATATTAATTATTCCTACTTTATTGATCTGAATTACTCAAATGGCTTTTAGTGCTGGCCACTACAGCAGGGGCTGATCCCTATTTATTCTTGTGGTGTTCAATTCAGAGTGTCTGTTTAAAAAATCAAACAGAAAGCAATGGAGGGTTGCCGTTAAGGCTGGGGGGAAGGGGCAAACTCGGTCTTATAGACCCAAACTGGGTTTTGGGATGCTCCATTAGACAAATCAGCCAGCTCACTGCCTATCTAATTCACTGGGCATTCAAGTATTTGCTTGCAAATTATCTTTTTTAATTTATGCCTTTTCCAAAACATTTATCTTAAGATGTAATGTGCAAGTGTACCACTTTTGGATGCTAATTAATCTCCGCTTGGATTATGTGGATAAATTGATAGGTGAAAGAATCGGTGCCTTGAGTAATTACCTGGTTAAAACAATGGTTCATCTGAAGAAATTAAGTTTTCAACACATTGCTTTGTCACCTTTAGATAGCCTAATAAGAAAAGGAATTTTTACTGTGCTGGTTAGCGGGGACGAGGCCAAGCCCCATTTGGGTGGGTGTGATATATCTGGAGTGGGGTTGTTTAAAAATGTTCTTAAGTGTTATATGTTAATTTGTATTTCTATTTTTTCCCCTATTACCTTCATGCCTGCAGCTGACTTTTCCTCCACCTCCTCTTCTCCGTTCCTCAGGCGAAGCTTCCTCCTCTTCAGAGAAGAAATTCATCAGAGCCCATACAGACCTAAGAAATATCAGTAGGGTCGATTATTTTCACAAGAAGGGAAAGAGGGGGTCCACGTAAAAGCAGATATATAATATGTCAAGCACAGATTGAAGAAATAATAAAGTGGGAAAGGAGCCTCCCTTCCCTGTAAGCCATCATACGACTAACTCGAAGAAACATGTTTTCCCCCCGTTTATTCTTTCTGAAGCACTTTCCCAAGAATCATATAATGGTGTATATAGCCGGAAGGGACCCCAAGGGTCTTCCAGTCCAACCCGTTGCAAGGCAGGAATCTGCGAATGAACCACAAGGGGATTGCATTTCATAATAAGTGAAGGAATTAGGATCTTGAGGAATTACCTGGTTACAAAAACACTGCTTAAAGCAGTGGTTCATCTGAACAATACATTGTTCAGATACAGTTTTCAATACATTGCTTGGTCACCCTTGGTTCGGCTCACAAAAGCGGCCTGAGGGGGAAAGCAATGGAGATCTGAACTCACAGCCAGTTACTCTGGAGTTGCTGTAGCCAAGGGGAGCTTCCCCGCCCCAATTCGAATAAATAAAAATACTATACTGTTAAGGCTTAGGGGGGAAGAGGCCATGTCCCACTTGGGTGGGTGTGATTAATAATAATAATAATAATAATAATTTAACATTTAACGATAATAATAATTTATTACTATTTCCCAGTCCCCAACAGAATATTTTTAAAAAGATAAAACATAATATACTACAAACACCCCTAACCCTTTTCTAATAACAATTATTATAATAACAATAACAATTTAAAAATTAATGATAATCATAATTTATTATCCTTCCCCAGCCACTGTGGGCTCCTCCCAACAGAATATTAAAAACGCAACAAAACATAATAATTACAAACTTCCCTAAGCCTTTTATAATAATAATAATTTAAAAATCAATGATGATAATCATTTCTAATTATTTCCCACCCACTGTGGGTGGCTCCCAGCAGAATACAGTATTAAAAACACGACAAAACTTACCGTACAAGCTTCCTTCACCTAAAGGGCGCGGGAAACGCCGAGGAGAAACAGCTGAGGAGAAAAGGCTGAGGAGAAAAAGCGCCAAACGGCTGGCCCCGCCCACAACCCGACCTGTGATTGGCCAAAAGGCCGACCTATTGCCGCCGAGATTTTTATTGTTGCTGTGGCTGCTCTGCGCGTGCGTTGAGCGAGGGGGTCCTAGGGGGGCCGTTTGGACGAGGGCAACGTGACTGGAAAGAGGGAAACGGACCGGAGGGGGGAAGAAAGGGCAGAAGACGCGCCACCTCCGCCATTTTGGTTGAGGGCAGTGGGGCCTAGCCTGGCCGTTGGGTGGCGCTGGTCTCCTTCGTGAGGTGGGCGCCTCGTTGGGGGTCCCTGCGGAGAAGGAAGCCGGAGGGCCCCCCCCAAATCCCCTCAGGGAGGAGTCCCAACAGTGCCTGAGGGGCCTGGTTTCTCCTTTTTATTATTATTACATTATATTGTATATTATTAAATATAATAATAATAATGATGATGATAATAATAACAATAATTTATATTTTATATATATATATATATAAAATCTTATAGTTAAGGTTTATTATTATTATTATTATTATTATTGATTATCCTCATTATAAGCATTCTCCTTTTTCTCCTCCTCCTCGCAGCGTTTCCCTGAGTGCTGCTTCCAGGCTCCCTGGCCCAGGAGGCTTTGCCAGAGCAGAAGAGGCGCCTGGGAGCCCAGGGTAGTCCCACAAAGTGGATTCCTGTGGGCCCCCCGGCGTCCTTTAGGGTGCAGGGACCAAAGTCCTGGTTTCTGCCTCCGCCCCGCCGGCCTTTTGCCCGCCTCGCCCTGCGGGCGCGCAGATAAGTTGAGGTCGAAGTCCTGCTGGGCGCTGCTGGGAGGATGGCACGCCTGTGGGTGCTGTGGGGTGCCCTGCTGGGCTGGGGTGAGCCGGGGGGGCGAAGGGAGATGGGGGCTGCGAATCCTGTCCCTCTCTCTCTTCCCTCTCTCAATTCCCAAAGTCCTGGGAATTATAGCTCTGAGCAGCGGGTTGGACTAGATGACCCTTGAGGTCCTTCCATCTCTCCCATTCTAGGATGCTCACTGTCTCTCTCACACTTCCTCTCCTTTTAATGGCACTTTCCCCCTTTTTCCCCCCTAGCTGGGTCTCCATTTCCTAGCTGGGGCGCCTATGGGAACTCAAGCGTGAGCACCTGCAACTTTGCCTGCGACCGCTGGGATTGCTCTGATGAGAGCCATTGCGGTAAGTTTTGGCGTCACCAAAGGAATCGGGGAGACGTGTCTCGATTCCCCTTGCAGAGAGTGATTTAACCCATCTTGACATCCCTCAAAGCACCCTGGGAACTGTAGTTTCCTATGGAAGGAGAATATTCTGCACTGCCTTTCCAAGGAAACTCTGGGAGTTATAGCTCTGAGAGGGTCTCCTTGGGAAACTGAACAAGCTACAGTTCCCACAATGTCCCCCAAAGCACCCTGAAAACGATTGCTTGCTCTGGGCGTTGAGGGTTGCGATTCCCTTGACAGAACTACAGTTCCCAAGCCCATTTCTCTTCCCAGGGAACTCTGGGAACTGTAGCTCATGGGGGGGAACAGGGGTCTCCTAACAGCAATTGGTGCTCGGAATGCTGGGAACTGTAGCTTGCTCAGGGCACCTGATTCCTTCTCCTTCCAGGCTACCGGAATGGGCTGGCACTGCCAGGTGCCGCCTTGGCCTGCGACTTTGAAGGCACCACCTGCGGCTGGGAGGACGTCAGCACGTCTGGGTACCGGTGGCACCCAGGGCGGGGCGGAGGCTGGGCGCGCGGCGCCAACCCCCCCTTCGACCACACGCTGGGCACCAACCAGGGTAAACGTGCTTCATTTGAAGGGAGGGGAAGCATTGCTTAGCGGTTAGAGCACCCCTTTGACCTGGCGCGCCCCGACCTCCCTTCAGGCTGGTACATGAGCACCTCAGAGCAGCGAGCCAAGCCGCCTGCCGCCCCTGCCCGACTCCGCTCCCCGACCCTGAGCGACGCAGCCTCAACCTGTGAGCTCCGCGCCTGGTACAGCATGGCCGAGACAGGTAAGCTTGGGGCGCTGGCGGTCAGAAATCCAACAGGTGCAGAGCCACCTGCTCGGCCTTTTCCCTGGTGCGGTGGGGGAAATGCCGCCTGGCCCGGTTCTCATAATTGCATATCAATATTACATAATACGTTTCTAAACTGCAGGATGTATCGTATCATATAATTAGTATTTATTGATTTCCAGACTACTGACCAACCTGGTAGGGTCGGTGTAAAGAAATACCATCCTGATCATTCTTATCTTGACATTTACTGATGCCCTGCTTCCTGCCCCCATTGGGGACTGATAAAAACGAGAGCGGCTGAGACGAGATGGCAATCTGCAATCCTCACCAGGGTCAGACTAGATGACCCTCGGGTCCCTCACCCCTCCTCCCTTCCCCTGCAGGATTCAACGGGAGCTTCACATTGGAGTTGAGCCATGGCGGCCACGTTGTCCCCCTGTGGCGAAGCCCCACCTCGTCCTCTGGTGCCTGGCGCCCCCTGCTGGCCTACACTGGAAGAGTCCGTGGCGCTTTCCAGGTGGGTCTTGGGCTCCTCGCTCTCCCCGGCTGGCTCCTTCTCCGGAGCATGTCAAGAGCGCTGCCTCCCCCTCCACAGGTGACCTTCTCCTCGGTGGCGAGCGTGGCGCTGGACGATGTACAGTTCAGGAACTGTGGCCCCCAAAGTAAGGCTTTCTTTTCCGCCTCCTCAAAACCCTGCCAACCAGATAGACTGCCTCTGGGCTTGGAGGCTCCCCATTCACCGTCCCAACATTTCCAGGTCCCCGGAGCTGCGCCCCAAACGAGCGCCCGTGCCTGCCAAGAGGCTGCGTGGCCCCTGCCCGCCATTGTGATGGCACCGAGGACTGCAGCGACGGCAGCGACGAACAGGGTTGCGGTGAGCAGTCGGGGCCGGGGGGGGGGACATGGGCGCCACCGGAAGGGGGGAGGGCGGAAAAGGCACCTTGGGACCCCCCCTCACCTGCCTTTCTCCCCCAGAGACCTTCCTCTCGTGCCCCTTCGAGGAGGACTGGTGCAGGTGGACAGCGGGTGCCAACCAGAACCTCTCCTGGGCGAGGAACTGCAGCTCCCTGGTGCCGTCGTCCCCAGCCCGTCCCACCCGCGACCACACCACCAATACGCCAGAAGGTGGGTGCTGGTTGTTAATATGTAGAGGATGCCAGCAAGGCTGAATCTTTCCGTAAAGAAATGATTTGAATCAAGTCTTACCAACTCGCGGCATGTGCAGAGTTCTGCACCTCCAGGAGCTCACAACTATCTTTCTGAGCTCATTTATACGTGGGGGGGGGCATGATATTGACATAGATAGAGATCATTTAAACAGAGATAATTTATACGCAGAGATACACATAATAAATAGCTCTGTTCCATGAGCATAACTATAGGCATATATGTGTATAAATATAAATAAAATGGATGTGTATATATGTGTGTGTGTGTGTGTGTGTATGGATGTGTGTGTGTGTATATATATATATATATATGTGTGTAAATGAAATGTGTATTTACATATGTATATGCGTTTGTATATAAATAAATAAATAAATAATATGGATATATGGGTATATGTGTGTATAGATACGCGTGTATAGATTTATAAATATAATTGATATATGCATATGTGTGCATATATAGATATAGATATAAAATGAATATCTATATGCAATGTATGTGTTTTTATAGATGACATAGAATCATAGAATTCTAGAATTGCAGAGTTGGACGGGACACTTCAGGTCATCTAGGCAGGAATCTTTTGCCCAAATTGGGGCTCGAACCCACGACCCTGAGATTAAGAGGAGAAAACCAGCCAGATGGGCGGGGTATAATAATAATAATAATGTATCTGAAGAAGTGTGCATGCACACGAAAGCTTATACCAAGAACTAACTTAGTTGGTCTTTAAGGTGCTACAGGAAGGAATTTTTTTATTTCAATAATAATAATGGTAGAGTCTATTAATGGTAGACTCTGGTACTCTACCAACTGAGCTCTACATATATTTATAGATCTTGTGATTGTATAACAGAGCTTTACAAACTTTTTACGTTGGGGTCACAGTGACAAATAAATCTTGATCTTGGGGTGGCATTTCGCTGGCCGTGCCTCAGCTCCCTCTTTCGCTCTCCTCTCTCACAGGGCACTTCATCTACGTCGCCGGCGCCCAGCGAGGCCGAGCTGAGCTGGTCAGCCCCACCCTGGTGGTGAACGGGTCCTGCCATGTGAGTCCCTTATAATAATAATCATCATCATCATCATCATTTACGATTTATTATTTGTGAAAATATGGGAGGAGGTTATTATCATCGTTTAGTATTTGTTTTCTACGGAAATATGGGCCAGTATTGATTATTGAATATGAAGAATTTCGGCCGCCCCTGTACTGGTGAACGGCTCGGACCCTCGGCTCTAGCGCTACGTTTCCCTTCCAGCTGGTGCTCTATGCCCACCTGCACGGGTCGGACACCAACCGCCTGAACGTCTACTCCCAGACAGAGACGAAGAGGGAGCTGATCCTCAGCCGTGCCGGCGACCTGGGCGACTTCTGGTTCCGCCAGGAAACCACTTTCAACGGCACCGAGGACTTCCAGGTACCCCCAGTCTCTGTAAAGGCAGAGGAGCACTGCTGGTGCCAGGAATTTGGCAGCCGTGCCCTGACTTCAGGGTTCGACATTCACCAGGCATTTTTGGCGCCAGGTTGGCC